>NC_043971.1:48369330-48464330 GCF_902148855.1 Sphaeramia orbicularis | reverse complement strand
AAGCTGCGTTTCAGTTCCATGCAGCTAAACTCTTGAACAGTCTTCCTGATGACGTCAGATAGACCTCTACTCTGACAGTGTTTAAGTCCAGGCCGAAAATGGCTCTGTTCAACTGTGCATAGAACAGCTGAAAGGGTTCTATCTGCACTCTTCTCTTTTACTTTATTTTAATTGATTATTATTTATGTTTTATCAATAATTTTTTAATTGTAATTGCATGGTTTTAACCTGTCTCTTTTCCATTTTTGTAAAGCACTGTGAATTGCCATGTGTATGAATTGTGCTATACAAATAAATTTGCCTGGCCTGGCCTTCTTGATGGTATTCAGCCAGTATGGTAATTAAAAGTGGTGCCCTCTGCCGGATTAATTGAGAAACGCTCATTCCAATGTACCGGACGCATGGAAGTATGAAGGCAGTGACCCATGACAATGTTAGAAATGGACGAAGTTATTTACGTACGTACAGGAACATAAATTAGCCTAACGGCTCTCCATCGGCTCCCAGTTATGTTTCGGTGGACAGCCAGGCTCTGCGTCTGAACCGTACTGAACTGTGACTCGAGAACCGCAATACGTACCAAACCGTGGATAACCTGTACCATTGCATTCCTACTTTAAGACACACAGCTGGAAACATGTATTTCTCATCTCTCTGAGTTGGGAAAGAACAAAGGGCAGAGCAGACTTCATGCTGCCTCAGGTCTATTTCTGATTGGGAAAAAAAATGCAGCTGTTTCGACAGGATGTGTGTGGTGATCTGTATCTTTTAGCTCCGTTTGCAGCTGTGGTGCATCATTGCATTTCTGATTGGAGCAGTGACAAATCCTGGTTGGACTCTACCTTTATAGCAGTGACCTGAATATTTTCCTTGCAACCTGCTGAGGTTTATGGGTAATGCTACTGATATCTTGTGGCCTGAGCTAAGGTGAAATTGAAGAAATTTGATGTATTGACAATTGATGGACACAATAAATCCCTTTAGCCAAGTGCACAAATCCACAGTATGTACCTGAAAAATCTTTGTGACTTTGATTGTCTGTTGTTCTTTGAAAAGTTATGTTTGACAGAAAATGCAGAAATGATTTTTGGGAGACTCTTAGGACACTCCATGTAAGTTTTAAGGAAAATGTTGTCATCTAGACAAAACCTAAGCTATCTGAAACTGTATAATTACAGACTGTGACACATGAATACTTAATAGTCATTATTGAAGTAATTGTGCGTTTCAGTCATCATCACACTTTGTATGTGTATGTCATCACATTCTCATCAGTTTTAGTCTTTCAGTTTGGGTCTTTATTTCATTGATTACTTTCCTAGGGGTGTAAATAGTTTCTGTTTTATTTTCAGTAATTTTAGTTTCACCAGAAATGGTTGGTTTCAGAGGCTGTTTACTAGGAGTGCATGATGTGGTGCACAAGTCACATTGCCGTTATTATGGGCAATATTGTGATTGGAATTTTAATTTGTCTGCTTCACTGGTTACCAGTTAACATGTACAGATTACTCCTTTAGAAATGTCAAGAAACTTGAAAACTTAAATTACAATTACAAAAATGCACAAAAAAAAAAAAAAAAAAAAAAAAAGATTACTCTCAGCTCATTGTCACTAAATCTGCCCTGAATCAGCATAAAAATACGGTGAGTTCATCTCAGACGAAAAAGTAGTGAAACACGCTGTGTCTGGCCAGTCTGTTTGAGTTCCAACAGCGTGGCATTGTAGTCACTCTGTGTGTGCGTGTGTGTGTGTGTGTGTGTGTGTGTGTGTGCTGGACTGTCTTGTTTGTAATCCACATCTGTCTACTACTGAAAATGTGTGGATATGTTGAAGTGAAGAATCAGGTTACAGAACCCATGGACAGGAAGAGTGGACAAAAATTACACTCAAAACCTCAGGCATGAAATATAACCTTGTTTATATTTCCAAACTACAATTAAGTTGGTCAGTTAAAAGGTACAAAATTCTTTGTACTTCCTTTGCACTGACAGTTAAATAAATGTCTAAATACATATTGTAGTATATGTACACTTCCTGAAGTGGAACTAGGCCCTCTCTCTCTACAATGAGCCTGAGTAATCAGATAATTGTAATAATCAGATCTGATGCATTTACTTGCACTTTAGAAATGCAATAATCGAAAATGGTTTAGATGCCCCAGTTCATGATCGGATTTCTTTTGGAGTATGTACATACATAGTGATGGTAGAATCAAACTTCCTGTTATTATCTTCCATTCATGTTTGACTATGTAACTTTCATTTTCTATCATTTTAATTGTTTTTACACATACAGATGTAAAAGAACAAAATAAATCAAATTAACCTATGCAAATGCAGGAAGATATCAGAGTATTGAGGAGAAATCCTGGTGTGTTAATCTGATTTCTCATAATCAGATAATGATCGGAGTATAAGTGTGCATGGTAAACGGACTCATTGTCTCAAATTCTTCTGTTCAGGTCTCTGGAAACATCACAAATAGTAACTACATTACCCATGACTCTCAGATGTTGTTGCTACAGAGAAGCCTTAATTCATAGAAATGTAGAAGTTTAAGATTTAATTTGATGTTAAATTATATTTCAGAAAAAAACCCTCAATGCTGTAGATCAGTGTGAAAGCTTCTTTGTGAATTCTTGTTTCTCCTGTGTTGTCTCTTGGTTTAGATTCTGTGGAGAGTGTCTGCAACCATGTCTCCAGGTGACCTCACCTCTCTGCCCTCTCTGTCGTGTGCCCTTTGACCCCAAGAAAGTAGAGCGGTCCTCCAACGTGGAAAAACAGCTGGCGTCATACAAAGCACCATGTCGGGGTTGTAGCAAAAAGGTACAGTATGAATGGTGATTTAATCCATAAAGACCTAGTGCTGCTTTTGTGTCAGCTCCCAAATGGATTTTTCTCCATATCTAACCTTCCTTAAGTGATTTATTGCCATTTATTGTGATATTATCCTCTGTATTTTGCATTTTTCAGTGAGAATCATCTATTTTCCTAAATTTAATTCAACAATCATGTAGATGTTCATAAAAGGTCAGAGTAAATTCAAAGTTTATCAGATCGAATCAGAAAAAAATGAGGAAAAAGTAGAGTTTTTCAACAAAATATATCATTAACTGAACTTAAAACAAGTGTCTCCATCCACTGTCATTGATCAAACTCCATGGGTTTTAGTGGTGAATCAGTGTTGTAGAGGATGATGGTGTTTCCATGTTCACTATGGAGCCTTTGAACGTCCAAATAGGTCATATCTGACAACCATGAAAAGATGACAAACTGCATTTTACACCAATTATTTACATGGATTGATAGGATTAGTGGATTACTGATTTTACACAGGTAGATAGTTTTGGTCAGTGGTAGATGTTTGGGTCTTTAAGGTTTAATATAGCACATTTTTTTCTCAAATATTAAAACGTTATTATCTTAATAATATTGTGTCTTTTTCATGCCATTTTTTTTTTTTGTTTTTTACTTTATTGAGGAGGGGCAGTTCATATATTGAAATTCAAATGGTCTGGCTGGAAATTAGACTTCTCCATTTCACCTCGGATCTGTTTTTTGAGTTTATGAATTCTCCCTCATGATGGACACTCAGTCAAATTATAGTTAAATTTATGATTATTCAGTGAGACCTGACTATTGCTTTACTGCGTGTCCAAATAGGTCATATCTGATGACCATGAAAAGATGACAAATTGCATTTTACCTGAATTATTTCAGCATATTGATAGGTTTAGTGAGTCAGAAGTCCTTAAGCACTTTGAATCAGTAAGTCATTTTGGTTGCGAGTGGCTGTTTTTGTCTTAAAAGTTGAGCAAGAGTCTCCCAAGTCCTGTTGTATTGCAAAAATTATTCACAGCAAAGCTACGGGAAGAAACATTTAACAAGAAAAACACAAAAATTTGAAAATGCACACCTTTCACTTACAGCTCTCTTCTCTCAATCCCAATCAGAAGACTAACTAGTAAATTAGATAGTTGTGATGATGTTATTCCTGTGGAAAAGTGAGTCCAAAATATCATGGGAGCTGCTGTGTGCCACAGAGAATAGCAGTACTTCTGCTTCTGACAGAATTTCCGCCTGCTGTAAGTATAACAGCTGTAAGTCACATATTTAATCCCCTACCTCTTTGAGAACAGCTATGATCACCCAAAATCTCATGTCACATGGTAGATTCTCCAGCCTGTAAACAAAAGGCAGGAGGTGCAGGTGCTGAAAATGAATAATGGAATTTATTTACCAGTGAAATTATAGCACACTGAAGGGTTAAATCCCAACATATGTGTGAATCAACAACAGAAACCACACTTGAGCGTTACAATTCCAATACATTCATTCAACATGTTACCAGGACTGGTCTGAAAATGTGACCTTATTTTGTCACTGTGTGTGGGGGTGTGGGTGTGGATGTGGGTGCGGGTGTGTTTGTCTGTGTGTTGTCAGGTGGCTCTGGTGAAGATGAGGTCCCACATTGCATCGTGTTCTAAAGTACAAGAGCAGATCGCCAACTGCCCCAAGTTCATCCCTGTGGTGCCCACATCTCAGCCCATACCAAGGTACTCACCTGCAGCACTCGGACTCAGACCATGATGCAGAGAGATAACCAGGATTTCAAAAAAGGGAAATACTGTGTAAAATGGAAATAACAACAGAATGCAATGGCATGCAAATCTCATAATACCATATTTTATCCATTAAATGCCATCAACAACTAAATGACCCGAAATGGCACATTTCCTCAGATTATACTTTGGGTACAGGTCAGTCCATCTCAGATCACCCAAAAAATGGAATTTTTCAACTTCACCCCCTCCATTTTTTGTGAAATATGATATATAGGTAATTCATAGCCAGAAAAGCCAAAATTTCAAATTTTAACTTTATCTTACCAACGGTTTTTGAGATATCACAATTTAATTGTATCACTTTTTCACAAAGAAGTCAGTGGCAGCCAAATTTCAAATTGCTGTAACTCAGCAACCACTGGTCCAAATTTATAAAGCGAGGTATTTCTGTAAAGGGGAGACCATAAGGAAATCTCACATTCTTTTGTGCATTTGGGTACTTTTGAGTTGGATGACCTTTTGATATGTATTTTGACCTTGAAATTGACACTGTGGGACACACTTGACCTCTTTGACACCACTACGAAAAATGTAGCCCTATGTGTCAATTATCCATCCATTTTCTTTCGCTTATCCGGGACCAGGTCGCGGAGGCAGCAGTCTAAGCAGGGATGCCCAGACTTCCCTCTCCCCAGACACCTCCTCTAGCTCCTCTGGAGGGATCCCAAGGCGTTCCCAGGCCAGCCAAGAGACATAGTCTCTCCAGCGTGTCCTAGGTCTTCCCAGAGGAAGGCTGGGCATGTCCTAGCACAGGGGTCGGCAACCTGCGGCTCCAGAACCGCATGCGGCTCTTCATCCTCCTTGTAGTGGCTCCCTTTACTGCGTCTCTTCATCCTCCTTGTAGTGGCTCTCTTTACTGCGGTCAAACCAGCCGCAATTCTCCTCTGCACGGTCAAGCCAGCCGCTAGCGTTTTTCTTGTGCACTACTCATTCAACAATTATGGTAGATGAGCTGCATGGAGCGAATGTGCCCTCCGGGCAACAAAAGTAAGGATTCATTTATGCTCTACGTTAAAGACGCAGACGGATGGAGGGTTCTGTCCATCCTTTGTATATTACTCACGTAATGCTGTCCGTTTTCCGGGAGCTTGTGGATGTGAACCCAGACAGAGAATATGGAGCAGTACAACTGGGAACTGCGGAGGCAGTGTTGAGTTTTGAAGAGAATCATTTCCATAAATAGCAATACTTTTCATAGAGCATCTGTATGAGTATGAGTACTGTGTACTTTTGGGGTAATCCTACAACAGATTCCCTTCCAAGCTACTAAAGTGTGTTTTTTCGTCTGAAATAGGCTTTAAGACTAAATTCAATGATGAATAAGATTATTTTTTCCAATAAGTACCTCATGAATTTGGTATATTTGGTATTAGTACTTCATATACTATTAGCACAAATACTATGAACTACTTTTACTGTGTACTTTTGGAGTAATCATACTCAAAAATCCCCTCCAAGCTCCAAAAGTGTTTGTTTTTTCATCTGAAATAGGCATTAAGACTAAATTCAATGATGAATAAAATGATTTTTTCCAATAAGTACCTTGTGAATTTGGTATTTTTGGTATTAGTACTTCATATACTATTAGCACAAATACTATGAACTACTTTTATTGTGTACTTTTGGAGTAATCATACCCCAGAATCCATTCCAGACTGCACTTCTGTTTGTTGTATTCAGTGGTTGTAACAGATAAAATGTAAAAAAAAAAAAAAAAAGATTGAAACTTTTAAAAGTTTATAAGCTCTGTTATTTTTGCGGCTCCAGACTATTTTTTTTGGCAGAAGAGGGGCAAAATGGCTCTTTTGATAATAAAGGTTGCAGACCCCTGTCCTAGCAGGACATGCCCAGAACACCTCCCCAGGCAGAGTTCCAGCCGTTTTCCCATCGTGTTTGTTGAAGCCATATGGTTGCAGCTGTTGCTGCTGCTGCCAGGCAGCTGCATGAACCTCAGCTTCCCACAATGCACATCGTGACAAAATTTTAAAGATACTGACTGGCTCTGTTTGTAAACAAATGGTTTGTTTATGGTGGAGTACACTTCGGAATTGTTCACTGTGAGGGAAAGATTCAAGTGAGTAATTATGGAAAGACATAACGATTCATGATACTTTGGCTATGACTCTGCTTTTACAGATTTGATGAAAAATTGGTGACGAAAGTCTCCCGCAGCTTTAACCCAGGCCTCAACTGATCCGATATGAGGTTCTTTGTCGTGAGTTGTTTTGGCCGATGTTTTATACCGGATGCCCTACCTGACACAACCCTCTGCATTTATCCAGGCTTGGGACCGACATTTTACCATTATTGGTACCTCCATAAAGTCATTCTGATGTTACACAGTTGTAAAAATGTAGATTACACCCCAAATGAATCAAAAAACTTTTTTAATATTACTTTTTATTTTATGACACTAAACGTATTCATCTGTTTACTCCATTGTAAAGAAAGCCTTTACATGTCAGTAAATTTTTGCTGCACAACACAATAATGACAAATGTCACTGTTTTCTTTAGTTTAGTTCTGTAATTTGTTTGTAGTTCTGTAAATGCACAGAAACTGATTCATTCTCTACATATTCTGTACCACCTAATCCTAATGAGCTTCTTAAACAGTCACCACATTGAGGTAAAACATATAAGGATATCTTTTGTCTCCAGGCAATTTTTCTTTCTATTTCTGTCATAAAATGGCTCTTTGGATAGCAAAAGTTGCCGACCGATGAACTACAACTTCAATTATGATGATAATGCCACAGGAGAATGACCGTTGTCAGAGCAATTTGATGAAGACAAACACTGACTTGAGCCAATCCAAATTCAAATGAAGACCTGGCTGTTCACAAAGTGCTGTCTTAGGACACTCATGTTCCACACCTTCAAATTGACTTGAAGGTGTGGAAGGAATAGTTGTACAAGCAGCAGGAACAACTGCAGCCTCCAGAAAATCATCAGAAAAAGTGGACTGAGATGGAAGTTAATGCATCCAGAGCTGCCACAAAAATGTGTCCAGGAAATGGGCCACAAGTATTGCATTCCCAGTGTCAAGACACATCTGAACCAGAGACGACGTCAGAGGAGTCCCACTCGGGCCAGGGAGAAGAAGAAGTGGACCGCCACTCAGTTGTCCAATGTCTTCTATTCAGATGCAAGCACGTTTATATTCCATTTGAAAATCAAGGTCCCAGAGTCTGGAGGAAGAGTGAAGAGGCACAGAATCAGAGTTGATTTTCAAGTCCAGTATGAAGTGTCCACAATCAGTAATGATTTGGGGTGTCATGTCATCTGCTGGTGTCTGTCCAGTGTGTTTTAAGTCCAAGATCAACCCAGTCATCTACTAGGAGATTTAAGAGCACTGCATACTTCTGCCTGACAACAAACTTCATGGAGATATGCTTCCTATTTCCAGCAGGATTTTTGCCCAAAACTATTCTGAACTCGTGTGGTGACAGTGTACTACTGTGCTTGTTTGGTCAGTGAACTCACCTGACCTGAACCGAACAGAGAGTCTTTTAAACTTCAACAAGAGGAAGATGAGAGATCCCAGACCCAACAATGTAGAGGAGATAGTCAACACAACAAAGAAAGGCTTCGGTCTGACTACGTCAAACCATGACACCACAGCACTGCCCCAAGATTCTGTATTACTTTTGAATTAATCATAAAATATTCTTTTATGTTTGTATTTTTATGAGCTCTAAACCTAAAATGGCTTGAAATATTTCACTTTATGTGTAATAATTCTGAAATGCATGAGTGACCCAGGAGACGGTGTACATACTGATTGTGGATCTGCACCTTTTTTCCCCTGTTTTTTTTTTTTTGTTTTGTTTTGTTTTTTTTAAAGATTACAGTGATTGAGCTCCTTTAATCTTGTGTTTCTTCATGTCTTCTGTCTCTGTAATGTGTGTCCTCAACCTGTGTAGCAATATTCCAAACCGGTCAACATTTGTGTGTCCATTCTGTGGAGCCAGAAACCTGGACCAGCAGGAGCTGGTGAAACACTGTATGGACAACCACCGCAACGATCCCAATAAAGTGGTGAGAATCAAGTCTTTAGATACAGATGGATGATAGAGGAAAAGCCTAAATGAGTGTAGACATAGAAGGAATCCCGATTCTGATTTTGGATCAAGAGGCAAAAAGCCTGACTTACATTAGTTTCTTTAAGCTGTTGAAACCATGTGTCGTTTACAGCCATGTTTGTCAGATTTTTTATTATCACTACAACAGCACAGTCTGAGCCAACCTGATGTGGATCATCAGCTGATGTTTGTGACTTCAGGTGTGTCCAGTGTGTTCAGCTATGCCATGGGGAGATCCCAGCTACAAGAGCTCCAACTTTCTCCAGCACCTCCTCCACAGACACAAGTTTTCCTATGACACCTTTGTGGTAAGTCACCTGCTCTCATCTGTTTCTGTTTTCACTTTTCTTTGTAACTTGTGCAAGGACTGGTTATGCAGTCAGCCCAGTTTATGTCTTTCTTAAATCAGTATTATACTAATACTTTTGTACTAGACCAGACTACAGCCAAAACACTACTGTGTGCTTCCATTTTACATTACTGACACCCACTTTGCAAAGAATGTGAATGTGTGAGGCTTCTGAAATTTTGGTCCCAAAACAATGCTTCCTTGTTTGTATCAGTTCTCTTCACCTCAGTATGGGCAACATTCAGACAATAGGCTATTGGCCCAAATCAACACCTCTATGGCCAAAAGTGATCCGGAATTGAATTTTTTTTTCAGCCGATGCATTGCAAATTGTACGGAATCTGGTCTTTTCAGGTCCTGAATTGTGTCAGTGAGTGCGTATACATGACCATAACAATCCAATAACTGACTGAATCTGAAGTGTTTACATGCACTTAAGAAATGTAATAATTGAAAAAACCCTTCTTTTATATGTTTCAGAGTATGTAAGTCCATATTGACAATAGCGTTAAATTTCCTGTTATCGTCTTCTGCTCACATTGTGACCAAATCACTTCTGTTTTCTATCTTTTTTTTTCTTTTTTTTTTTTTTCACACGTGCAGATGTAAAAGAATGAAATATATCAGATTAACGGATACATGCACAAAGACATTGGGGAATTGGGGAGAAATCTATGTCTGTTAATCCGGTTTCACATAATTTGATTACTGCTGTTACCTGATAAAACATATCACATTATGCTGGTTATGTGTTCGCTCCAGAAATCGGATATTGATCAGCGTTTTAGTGTGCATGCAAACAGGCTTAGTGTTTCTCTTTCTCATCATTGTTATTATCATCTGCTCATAAATTTACTTGCCTCTGCTACACACCAGCTTGTAAAGGCGAAATGCGACAATGACACTCACTAACTACCTGTCAACTACTAAATTAGTCATCGACTAATATCTCTATCGACTGTTTGTCAAGTAGTCATTCTAGCTCTAGGACGAATATATCACTATTTCAAGAAACATGACGTAATTTCAGAAGGTCAAACATTCCAGAAACTACAAAGTTTTCACAGAGAAAAATGATATTTCAGAAACTTCACAGAATGCTATGATATTTTGTAAAATGACATTTCACAAATCACAAATATTGTGTTTATTGTTAGAGGTTGTGTTCTATGCAGTTATTGTAGTTTCTGAACTGTGAAACCCCAGGGCCACCATAAATCTGTGTATTTTGCAGGACTACAGCATCGATGAAGAGGCAGCCCTACAGGCAGCTCTGGCACTATCTTTAGCTGAAAACTGACAGCAGTCTCTACATCCACTCACCGTTCTAGCACCCCCGCTGTGAGGGTCCCACCCACCGTCCACACCAGTGCTGTTTGCTTCAGCTTTGGAGAGCGCTCTTCACAATGTGGATGTGTCAGCGCTGCCACTCAAAAAAGTTACAAAACAAAACATATAGAATAGTGTTCAGTACAGACTTTGGATTTAATGAGTTGGAGACGACATCATGGGTGTTTGCAATGGATCCAGTGAACTGGTAAAGCTGCTTTTATGTTGGACACTGTTGCCACCAACCCAGACGAAACCCACCTACACAGTGTCAGGGTTGCCCACAGCCGCTACCCTCTCTACCACAGCAACAAGGGCTAGCTCCATGTGAAAACCTCTGCCCTACAGCATGCTTATTCCAAATCCTTTATTCCTGGCCCAGGACCACCAGGTTGGGTATCATTCAGCACCACACAGCACCACAAGCATCAGCAGCTTCAGCAGTCCACACTCACCTTCTGAGCAAGAGTGTGCATGGAGGTTTTCCTTGTAGTTACGCAGTCAGAACATGTCTGTGAATATACTTATGACTGGGTCAGAGCATACCGACATCACAGAGCTGATAAATATAGAACAGCTCCAGCTAGGTGCAAATGCAAACTTTATGTCTTTCCTCAATCAGTAAAGGTCACATCATAGAAAAGGCAAAGAAAAGTGCTGTTAACACTTTCTCTCGTACAGAAATTCACTAAATGTTTCAGTACAAAATCCTCCTTCTATGGATGGCCCTCACATATTATATTTACAAAAATTCCACCTCAATATATGATCAGTTATGACTACCTTAAAGTTGGTTAAAGTCACAAATCGAGTATGAAAATATAATTCAGTTGGCATGCCAGCAGCATTTTAAAATCTTTGTAAGACAGTCTACTGAACCGGCAGAAACTTTCCAATAACTGAAAAGCACATGTAAAAAGAATGAAAACAAATGTAGAAAAAGTCCTGGGAATGCATAAACATAGCAGGTCTGCTGTCTGTGGCCATGGTCATAAACATCTGGACACATTTAGGACACATCAGTCTGAACATCTGAACTGAATGACTGATTGAGTACTGTTGTCAATGTCCATGCAAGTGATACTTAAAACTTTGAAAAGCCTAGACAGATATATTATGAGTGCTCCATATGTGAAGAGCTGAACGCACTCCATAGGCATTCTGACACACTTTTTCTCTGTGTGAAAATGTAATATCTACACATATCTTCACATAATCTGGCAGAATATAGTAAACATATGAAACAACTTGAAGATTCACTCACAAAGCATATGTCATGAAGAGAACCATGAAAACAAATGTAATGGTCATAGTTTTCATATGAAAGTTGGGAAAACACTCCAACTTAAATGCTCCCACTAGTCAACATCGTCCTCCCAGGCTCAGAAGACATGGAAGCTGCACATCTACATCACTACAGCTACCCATAAGTCACAGTGTGGTCAGGCACTGAGACTCACTGCAGTCGTGAAGTCAAAATCAAGCTTGGCAACACAGTCCGTTGAATCAGCTAATCCATTACTGGTGTGAAAGAGGAATCCAGCGTGTGATGAACATCTGCTGCACTTCAGCCTCTCAATGAGAAGAGGGCAAGATCCCCACAGAACAGTCCTATAAGTGGACCGAGGCCGGCGGGCACCTGCCTGTGGATCACTTCAGCGCTGCCCAGGAGTGAAGCCTGGTGCTCTGGGATCATATTTAGGTCATTGAGATGGAAGTGCTGTAGGCTTTAACCGGCCACACTATTGAATACTCATTTTGGAGCTGAGCCGCACATGGTTCATGTCTATCTTGATGGCAACAGGACGTCAAGAGATGCGTCCTCCTGATGACTGTACCAGCAGAGAAAACATCATCTGTCATGTCATTAAAACTCAGAATGCAAATAACATCAGCTCCATAGTATGTTAACGTTTACAATAATAGACATTAGTTCCCTATTCACCGTCACTCCTAAAAACCAACCTTTTTTTATTCTTGTGAATATTTGCACTTGTAACTTGTTTTTCTACTGGATTGATCTGTAGATATTAGTGAAACCTTCCTCAGACAAGACTGAGGTCCAACCTCCAGCTTCACTGTTACCTGCTTCTTCAATTCTTGCTACAGCAAATATTTTTATGACGCATCTGCCGAGATAAATGAGTATAAGAAGATCTATTTTTGAAAATCTTTCAAACCACTTGACATGGGACAGAAAAAATGTGTGTCTGCTACTTTCTGACACACTGAAGCTGATTTACAAACTTGAATTGCTAGTAACATGTACACACATGCACACACACACACGCAGCAGGAGCTTGGGCAGGACCAGACTGAACTGGAGCAATTTCACATTAGTTTTCTATACAGTTGTTTGACCAATAGATGGCAGGCCTTCTTCAGACATGCAGAGCCATACTAAAGCCAACATACTGCATTTGCACACAGGAGTCATGGTTTCTCTTGTGACAGGTGGAGGAAAACCCAAGTACATCGTATTCACTGAAGAAATTACACCTCATCTCAACATTACTGCGTCCTGATATCATAATGTTGAGGAAATACTTTTTATTTCTGAAATTATTTAAGTCAATCATTGTCACATAACATGGATTCTGCTGAAAAAAATATTAATGTCAAGTATGAGCAGCACTAAACTCCAATGAAATGTAAAGAATGTGCTGATTTACCTTACAAACTGTGGCAACGAAGTGACATCTAATGTTATTGAGTGCGTTAAAAGTTTAGAATTTCAAGATCATTTAATTAATTTTGCAAAAAATTCAAGTAAAATTTTGTAGCTATCAAAAATGTCACTAAACTAAGGTAAATAATACTTTAAAAAACTTCTGAAATAGGTGTAAATTGAAAATCAGCGAATTTTTTTTCCCATTGTAATATTGATAGAAAATAGACGAAGCCACAAAACGCAGTAAAAAAAAAAAAGATGTGTAATTTGTCCAATGTAGTAATAATATGAATTTATTGCACATCGTTGTTTGTGTTATGCATTTATTTTAAGTGACATAAATTTCTGAGTAGAAGATAAGAGTTTTTCCTTTTGTTTCCATGTCAGGTGATCCAGTGATTCTAAATCCATTCTGCTTATTACCTCCGCCAAGGAGGTTATGTTTTTGTCAGCGTTGGTTTGTCTGTTTGTCTGTCTGTGTGCAAGATAACTCAAAAAGTTATGGACAGATTTGGTTGAAAATTTCAGGAAATGTTGATACTGGCACAATGAACAAATGATTAAATTTTGGTGGTGATTGGGGGGGGCCCACTGATCTGCCTTGGCGGAGGTCTGCGCTCTCCGAGTGCTTCTCTAGAAAAGACAGCGCATATCTCTGCCAAGGCAGATCAGTGGGCCCCCATGCCCCCCCCCCCACCCCCGATCACCACCAAATTTAATCATTTGTTCCTTGTGCCAGTATCAACATTTCCTAAAATTTTCATCCAAATCTGGGGCACTGATCTGCCTTGGCGGAGGTCTGCGGTCTCCGAGTACTTCTAGTTATTACTACACTGGACAAATGAAACTCTTTTTTTTTTTAAATTATTATTATTATTATTATTTATTTTATATGAATGACTCGTATGTAAAAATCTGCAATGTTTGTGTGAAGTTTGTGTTATGTGTTGATGATTGATGATGAGGATGAACTTTGCTCATAATTCTAACATTATGATGTTACAAATACTGGATTACACGATGGGAAGTACAGGTTCTTTGGTGAATGCAATGTGCTTCCATAAAGGATAATATGCTGCCATAAGGATGCATATATCATTTGCACTTTAATTCTTTCAGTTTTTACAGTAGAGCTCAAACTTCTTTTTATATATCTTAATTCTTGTTTAATGCTAATTTGGTAATTAAGCTCAACTGCAGAATGAGTTGTTTGTTTAAATAAACAAAAAAATGGAAATTAAAAAAATGGCAGAGATCAAATGTAAAGCCAATAGGAGTTATTTGGTCAAATGTGTATCATTTCTTTTCAATATTGTGAAGCAAAAACACAGAAAATATTTGTTTGTCTTCATTTAAATGGGAAGCATGTGCCATTTTTTTTTTAAACTTCCAATAATTTTTTGTGGTGAGATGAACCTGAAAACAGTTTATGCAACAGCAACACTAACACAGAAACTGAAAGAAAGGAGATGTTCTGTTACAAAAAAAAAGGATTAAGATCATAGAAAAATGTCTACTTTCATAATATTCCCGTCAGTGTTTCCATTCAAATGTAAAAAAAAAAAAAAAAAAAAAAAAAAAAAGCTCAAACCAGTTGTTGGATAAACCAGAGGAAGAAAAAAAAGTCAATAACCCAGAGCTCCAATAAATCTAACAAACATGATGTGTTCTGTTTTATTACTGTTCCACTTTGGCCATGTGGAAAACTGAAAAAGAGTTGGTGATTGTGCACAGTTGCCTGTGCAGTAAATACAGCTGAGGTTCCATACACGTATTTAACACGCATTTCAAAATTTCACAATAGAAAATATATCCTGAATTTAGCAAAAACAATGTTTTTTTCCTGTTATTCCATTTCTTGTTCTTGTGGTGATTTTTGCCTTTTTTTAAAAAAGAAAACACTAAATGTGCATTTATTGGCACTATTGTTATATAAATTATGATGTAACAAACATTTAATTGACATGATTGATCAGCTGACCCATCAGCTGTTCACATCTTCACAGATGTTTTGACAAAACACTAAAACCTGTCTGGTACAACAATGTGACTGAATTATTCCTTTGTCTCATCTGAATAAAAAAAATGATATTTTAGTTGGAAAACACCTACTGTGTTTATTACAACCATGTGTTCTCAAAACAAAGTAAATAATTTTTTCCACAATAATGCCTGTTGTACATTGTCTTATTATCTTTTGGGAGACGCCTGTGTGATTTCTGGTTCAAAAATTGCTGGTTGAATAAAAGTGACTTTAATTCAGAATTTCCCAGGTGTATGAATAATTTCAGGCATGACTGTAAATCACTCCCACTGACATTGACAGTTTTCTCTGTTGTAAACCTGGATAAAGGAGGAGGGTTGAAATTGGGACATTAAAAAAAAACAAGAATTGACAGTATAGTTAATTTGTAGTTCAAAACATATTTAGGGTGTTTTTATACTCACTTTTTTGTCTCCCCTTTCCTCTTCTACATCATTACAATTACATGCACATTTCCAATTTTGCAAATTAGGCGATTCTGTCATTCAGAAACTTCTAGTGACTTTTAGGGCAGACAGTAGACACTTTCCTTATGGAGGAGTTGGAAACACTGCTTTAAGGGTGCTGTGGTATCAGGTACCAGGACATAGTAGGTGCTTTAAGTCCTCTAAGTTGTTATCTGGGGTGTCCATGGGTTGGATTTAGTATTAATTATTGTTATTATTCCACCTGGTTGTCAGCCACTAACCGCTGCAGACCAGGAACAGATGTTCACAGAGACATCACACTGGCCCATGTTAAAGATACTCAATGTTCACTTGGTGCGTAACATCATATGAACCAGATTGTAACTATTGGACCCGTCAGTGGCCACAATGCCATGGTTAATTGGTGCATAAATTAGTCTTTTTGTTTTGGTGTTTGAAACCTTGGTCATGAGCCAAAAAAGGTTGGGGACTGTCCCCAACCTTTTTTGGCTCGTGACCCCATTTTAACATCACGAATTTCTGGCCACCCCAGACATTCAAAAAGGAGACATTTTTTTTCTAAAGTCAATTTGTTTTTGATCATGTAATAGTTTGCTATACTATGTTGCACTTTTAAACGACATTTACGTTATATAATGTATATTATTATGGACAGAGGCAGAAAAGCCAGGTGTAGATTACTGCACAAAGTGAGAATTTTATTTTCCTTGGTCAGGATATGTACAGTCAGTCCAGCTTGGATTTGCAAGGCTGACAATTAATACTGAACAAACAAGAACTCAAACTATGAATTATGAAAGCGCTGCAGCATCTGAAACTGACCACAATGAACATTTGAAAGATAAACTACCACAGTGCTTCAGTTTCAGCTTCACAATTTGTCATGTCTTCTATGGATTGTGATTGTCTCTGTCAACTCTCCATATATTTTTATTAGTAAGGTTTTGTTTTTAGGGACCGAGCCGAGAGGGCAGGTCAGAAGGCAAGGCCCCTATTGTTTTTCGTTCGTTTTTTTATTATTTTCTGTCCACCACTTTGAACTGGATTTTGACCCCCTAAACATGCTCAAAAACTCACCAAATTTGGCACGTATGTCAGGTCCGGCAAAAAATTTGATAAAATTCCAAAATTAACCCCATAGGTGCCAAAATGAGCTCTCTAGCACCACCTATGTCAAAAAACACAGAAACCGCCATAGTGGCCAGCAGGAATGTCCGAGAGACATGAAACCAATGCCAAAATGTTCCTTACATCAAGCACTACAAATGTTCCAGTGGGCACCGAGAGCTAACTCCAACAGGAAGTCAGCAAATTGCCTTTCAAAGTAAAACCCTCAACTTAAAACTAGTATGAGCCAGTTTGTCATATTGGCTTCTAAATAGCACCAAAAGATAGAGTGAACCCTTCTCAAAAAACTGTCTTCGCAAATTTCTAATTAATGTCTCAGTTATTTTTTTATAAGTTCGGAAAAATGCGATGTTTGGGACTAATTTTTCAGTTCCGACTTTTCCCCATATGTTATATATCCATACATTCAGAAAAATCACCCCAACTCTCCCGTGCAAAAATTTTTGAGATAGGATGTACAGTTATGGATTTATAAAATATTGTTAGTTTTTATGCTTTTTTGGCTTTAACTTGCCATTTGACCCCCTCAGCATGCTCAGAAACTCACCAAACTTGGCTCATATGTCATGTCTGGTGAATACTTTCATACAATATCAAAATTAACCCCTTAGGTGCCAAAATGGACTCTGTAGTGCCACCTAACCACACAAAATTGCCCCTAGTGGCCAGTAGGAATGTCGTACAGACATGAAACCAGGCCAAAATGTTGGTCTCATCGAGCCGGAAAAATCATACACTCACACTCATGAGCTAAATCCAACAGGAAGTTGGCAATCTGCCTCGGCATGTATTCTATTTTCCAGGAATTACAAAGACCAGGTGCTTTCCACCCTCACTGCTTATTCAGTTCAGTCTCTTATGACTAATATTATTCATTAAATAAGCTCAGGAGTCTATGTGCTTGCTTCTAGTCCAAGAATTTTTCAGATTGGATGTACCGTTATGGATAAATCGCAGTTTGTTTCTGCAAATTCAGGCAGACTCCTTTTGCCACAGACTCTGAGTTTTGTCTCTGTTTCATAATTCGACACCGATGAGGAGACTGACAGAGAAACAAAAGGTGAAAGCTGATTGGCTGAATCTTTTCCTGTTGAATGCATACAATGAAACCACCAGGTGGGGCTGTAAGACCATGAACAGACAGTCAGATTCCTAGTGTGACTAAAAACATGACAAGAAACTTCACTGACAAACTGTCTACACACAAGAACATTTGAACAATACAGAAAAATATGAAAACTACATAAGAAATATATGTATGTATGTAAAAAATTATATATGAATAAAAGTTGAATAAAAATGAAGTCATGATAAAAATGTGAATGGTACACACACACACACACACATACATAAAAACACCCACAAGCGCACACACACACACACACACACACACACACATAAAAACACCCACAAGCGCGTGCACACACACACACACACACATAAACACACAGACACCTACAAACAGACACACACACACACACACACACATACATAAACACACACATACATAAACACACACACACAATAAAGTTAGCCAGAAGGCAAGGCACCTATTTTTTTCGTTTGTTTATTTTTTTTTTATTTTTTATTTTTTTCCCGACACCACTTTGAACTGGATTTTGACCCCCTAAACATGCTCCAAAACTCACCAAATTTCGCACATATGTCAGGTCCGGCGATAAAATGCAAAAATTAACCCCGTAGGTGCCAAAATGGGCTTAAAATGGTAAAGTATGAGTTTTATGCTCACCTGTTTGTACAATTTCAAGTCACTCAAACGGATTCTGTCTATCACACACACACTTGCATACACACACAGTTGGCTTTTCAAAATAAAAGCCTCATTAAAAGGTGATGGTTTCAGCAGAGGGTCGCAGGTGTTCTGTAGGGATGAAAGGAGGACGGATGCAAAAGCGAGGGGGCTGGTGTCGGGACAGAGAGGTGTGAGTGGAACGTAGGTGTCGACAGCCACGGGAGGCAGAACTCACGGGAGGTGGAACGTATGGGAGGCAGAATGCATGAGAGGTGGAACGTATGGGAAGTGGAACGCACGGGAGGCAGAACGTACGGGAAGCAGAACTAACGGGAGGCGGACTGTATGGGAAGTGGAACGCACGGGAGGCGGAACGCACGGGAGGTGGAACGTATGGGAGGCAGAATGCATGGGAGGCGGAACGTATGGGAAGTGGAACGCACGGGAGGCGGACTGTATGGGAAGTGGAACACACGGGAGGCGAAACGCACGGGAGGCGGATTGCCCAGTGCGAGGTCCCGCCCAATGCTGCTTGCAGCTTTAATTTGTTTTTTATCTGTTTCTAGAAATTTCAGGTGATTCCATTTGAATTCCAGGTGACCCCATGGTTGAAAAACACTGCATTAGCTAGACAATGATTTCAACTGTCTGTTACCATTTCTACATTCATTCATTAATCTTTTTCAAATCTTTGTCACCTAATGTTTGCATATTATGTAGCCAAGCTCTCTGCTACATAATTTGCCCTTATAGTGTGTATGAGTGAGATTTGACTGTAGCACATGAAATAGAAATTTGGGTATGACGCAGTTTTGTAACAACAGGTAAAATGTTACTAGTATGAAAAGGAATAAAACAGATTTTCCATCTCAGGAGATGGAGATGGTTTTATTGATGTTACAAAATTATTTTCTGTGGAAAATTCAACATTGTCTGGAAGTCCAGAATGAAGAAATACTTCAAACTGTAGCATGTAAAAAAAAAAAAAAGTATGAATTGAACTGAATTTTCTCATTCATTATTCCTCAACTAAATATAGCATATTTTGCTCAAAATCTAAAAACAGGTTCTGCGGGTGTTGGAAGCCCTTGCATTAGCTGTGATTAGCAATGATTTTATCTCTCTGTTGGTATCAGTTTTATATTCATTCTAGTAATATTTGTCAAATCAATGGTCCCTAATGTTTGGACATTATGTGGCAGAGCTCTGTGATTCTAACTTTGGACTGTGTGTGAACCACAACAAGTGTAAGTAATATGTTTCAATTGTGTTTCCATGTTATTACACTGAATATTTAGTGAAACTGTTCCTGCACTTCCTATGATCTCAGCGCAGTTCTTCAAGTGTCAGTCACAGTAGCAGATAGAGGTCTTCAAAGTGGGTCACAAAGACCTCCATGACCACCACATCTGATACACACACACCACTGTGGTAACTGGTTGTGGGCTTGTAAACGGGGATAATGGATGTGTTTGGGTTCAGTATCTCTTCATAGTGCAGCCACAGAGTCTCTGCTGGAATGCAACCTGATCCTCAGAAAGAAAAACAAACCAACCAAGGACTATTAGGGCCCCACCGAGGATTCAGAAATACATTTGAAGGATAAAGTCATAATATTAAGAGGACAAAAGTCATAATTTACAAGAATGAAGTCAGAATGTCTTCAAGGGATGAGAATATAGACATAATATTTTTGAGAAAAAAGTATTACAAAAAATATGTTTAAAATAAAGTTGCAATAGCATTACAAAATATTAAAATAATCCAAGAAAAAAAATGCGATATGAGAATGATATTGTACTTACTAGACAACAAAACATAATATTATTAGAGGATTCTGACTTGACTCATTAAGGACACTTAATGAGTCAAGTCAGAATCCAACAGTTGCTGTTTTTATTTGATTAATATTATTTTAAATTGTTTTCTTTGGGATATATTGACTTGCTGTTTCATTAACACGATTTCTTAATTTCTATTGAGGATTTTTGTGCAGATAAATTTCTATTCTAGTAAGACTGTGACTTTGTCTCAAAATCAAGTAATTTATTCTCTCAAGTGTTTTATCCTTTTTCTTACAAGTTAATTTTCATACAATTTTATTCTCAAAAACATCAGCGTGGCCTTGATACTCTTGATACAATATCAAAAGCTTCAGTAGCATGAATCACACAAAGAAAAACATGTTTTATCATTCTGCCATTTGTGTGAACATTAGCTTTGTTTCATATTATTAAGCTCTGTTTTAGATCACCTCTTAAATTTGTGGTTTTGGTCCATAGACTGCATATAAACATAGACACATGCACTTGTTTGACATATAGCTCAAAAATCCTAGCCCCTCCATCTTTTTTAATGAAACTATACACCCATTTTAGTTCCTCAAAGTACACATCCAATAAATGTTTTCCAAGGGTGATTTCAGTCTTCGTGAGTAGATTTCACAAGGCTGATTTGTGTTCAAATAATCACCCTTCTGAGGCATTTGATCTTAGTAATGTTAACTGATGTAAAAACTATGACTGACAGCTATAATGACCTGTTGTGGTCTAGAATCTGTCACATCACTGATACCAACTTAGCACTTTAACAGCTAGATTTAACAACTTTTGAGCCTATCCAAGTGACTTTTTTCTTTTTTTCCTAAACCACCTAGCATCAAATTTAGCTACTTTTAAAATTTGTGTGGAAACTTTAAGCAGCTTTTGAAAAGTGACTCAAATGCTAAAACACACATTTTTCCTTTAAATGACACAACATGATTTTCTCTGTTATAGTCATATAAACCCACAGTCTGCCTAGCTGTAAAAGTCAGTGTTTCCAACTTCCAACTATTTAGTGATTTTTCTGACCCCTCTAGAGACTCTTTATCAAAAAAGCCATGAGTGACAAATCTATCAACTTTTTCTGGTGTTATTGGAGACTTTTGGAGACAATGACATGAAAGCACATATTGTTTTTTGTCTAAAATAAATCACTGCACTGAATATAAATCCCTCCCACTGATATTGGCAGTTTTCTATATTGTCTCTTTTTGGTCAATTTAGATTGTTGATGTAGACTGAAAATTAGAAATGTTATGGCTAAAATGTTCATGTTTTAATGTGATTTGTTTGTGCTTAAAAAACAAATCAAACTGAAGAAAATGAAGATAAAAACTAAACAATCAAATAAATAAATGACCAAAGTAACTGCTCCAGTAACTGTTTAGCCGGAGAGGGGAGGACAGTTGGAATTGGGACATTAAAAACACAAGAATTAACAGAGTATAGTTAATTTGTAGTTCTAAACATATTTAGGGTGTTTTTATACTCACTCCTACATCATTCAATACAATTACATGCATATTTCCAATTATGCAAATTCGGTGATGATGTCATTTAATAACTTCTAGTGTCTTTTAGGACAGACAGATATTTTTGTCACTGAAAAGTTGGAAACACTGATAGTGAGAGGAAACATTGTTGAACTGTCCATTTTTGTTTGTTTGTTTGTTTTTTACTTTTGGCCACACTGGCCGCAGGGTATTATCATCAGTTGGTCGTCCGTCTGTCCCTCTGGCCAAAAACTTTGGTATGCACTGATAAGTTAGGCCACTGGGTGGCAGCAGTGCACCTGATAAGTCAGGCCGAGGGTTTTCAAGTGCACACATGTTAAGTTTTTTTTTTAACCTGTCCTGTTCAAAAATTTGGCCTCCAATATAAGTATACTTATGTACTTATACTGGAGGCCAATATAAGTTTTTCCATGTTTAGTCATGATACTTGATCCGCTACAAGAGGAAGGAAATCTCTTTTGAGTTTTATACACTTTCAAAACCCCTTGTAATGTCAACATACACACTTCTAGCCAACAAGCCAGCAAACTTAAAAAAAAAATCTACATACTAATGCTACTGCCTGCTTGCCAAGCAGTACAGTGTTTATCCTGCTAATAAAGTTCTGAAATTTACTCAGTGGCTGAAGATCAACTTCATTAGTGGAACTGTAGCCAGCGACTGAACCAGCAGGAGGTTGGATGTTCGGTGGTGACTGTACAGGGTGGGGAAGCAAAATTTACAATATTTTGAGGCAGAGATTGAAAGACAGTGTATGACCAGTTAGTTTATTGAAAGTCATGAGAATTTATTTGCCACAAGAAAATTTACATAATAGAAAATGTTTTTATTCTATGTGTCCTCCTTCTTTCTCAATAACTGCCTTCACACGCTTCCTGAAACTTGTGCAAGTGTTCCTCAAATATTCGGGTGACAACTTCTCCCATTCTTCTTTAATAGTATCTTCCAGACTTTCTCGTAATAGTTTTGCTCATAGTCATTCTCTTCTTTACATTATAAACAGTCTTTATGGACACTCCAACTATTTTTGAAATCTCCTTTGGTGTGACGAGTGCATTCAGCAAATCACACACTCTTTGACGTTTGCTTTCCTGATTACTCATATGGGCAAAAGTTTCTGAAAAGGTATGGATAATAGTGTTAGGTATGATTATGACATCAATATATGTTTGGTTTCAAAACAATTGACGTAGTGCCTGCTGAGAAAAAACAACTAAATGTTCATTGTAAATTTTGCTTCCCCACCCTGTACTCACTCAGGCTGATCTTTAACACCTATCTTGCTGTGCTTGTGAACAAACTGGACGTCAAGGGAATTTATCAACTATCAAGGGATACTTTCTTTGTTTAAATTTATAATAAAGCAGAATAAAACCCTAGAAAACTCCACTAAAATGTTAACATATTCATTTTAACCCATAAAGACCCAAACATCCATCTACTGTTGATCCACTAATCCTATCAATACATGTAAATAATTGGTGTAAAATGCAGTTTGTCATCTTTTTATGGTCATCAGATATGACTCATTTGGATGGTCAGAGGTTCCGTAGGGAATGTGGAAACACCCTCATCTTCTACAACATTAATTCACCAGTAAAATCCATTGAGTCTGAGAAATAACAGTGATTGGACACACATGTTTTTATGTTCAGTTAATGATATAGTTTGTTGAAAAACTGACTTGTTCCTAATTTTTTTCTAATTCAATCTGATAACCTTTGAATTTACTCTGAACTTTTATGAACAGCTACATGATCATTGAATTAAATCTAAGAAAATACATGATTTACACTGAAAAATTCAAACTGCAGAAGATAATATCTTAATAAATGGTGATCAATCACTGGGGAAAGACAAAAAAGGTATTGGAAGTTGTGACAAAAGTAGTTGTGGGTCTTTAAGGGTTAAATGCCTTTTCCTGTGTTGGACTGTCACTGTCAGACCTGAGGTGAATTTTGTAAAAGCAATGTGAGAGACTATATGTGGAAATCCAAAGTCTGCCTTAAGCCTGATTTAATATGCATTCTTTTAAACATAGAAATAACATGTGAAACACTTGCAGTGACAGTTCTGCTGGGGATGAGGACGATGTCTGGGTTTTTCAGCTGTTGCCCTGTGTGAGGTTTTGTCAAACACTATTTAAGCTATCATAGAATGTTTTGTAGAATTTTGTAATAAAAGGATTTTACTAATCTAAATGTAGAAGCCAATTCAAGTGAAAAAGAGGCAGGATCATTGTGGTCATGTAAATATCTTCATGCCTGGACTTTTATTGGATGTTTTCTGCTCTTGTTCGATGACAAACAATGAAATTCAACTGAGTTTGTCAGTAATTTGAAAGCATGTTTTCATGACTGAGCACACCAAATTAAATACCAGTGACTTGTAGTTTGTTTTGTAATTTGGCAGAATCAGGTTAAAGGTTAAAGTTTACAGTTGGTCCACAGAAATGACTCTGATCACACACACCCAGCCACGATGGTGATGGTGGAAAAAGAGGTGGGGCTTAACAGTTTGATTTGGCATAGAATAGAGCACCTGTTCCAACCTCACTGAGCTGCTTTTCCACAGCGAGTGCACAGATAGAGTTCAAGATCCACCTTTTCTGCCCCATGCTTTTTTTTTTTTAGCATCTGTAGCATATGTAGTGAATAAATCAAAGTTTAAGTGCATTACAGAGGCAAAGTTTCAGTGTATTACACACAGAACTACAAAGAAATTACAGAACTACAATAAGGAAAATGATGACATTTGTTATTGTTGTGTTGTGCAGCAAAAACTTACTTGTAAGTGAAGGCTTTCTTTGCAATGGAAAAAAGTAGTCTACTTTTACTAGTAATACTAATATCATTTTTTGAGTCATTTAGAGTATAATCTACATTTTACAACAATGTAACATTATAATGATTCTATGGTTTTGAACAATAATAGCAAAATATGTGAAGAAAAACTGTTATTGATTTCTATATATTTTTTGACAAAGCCACATGGAGCCACTTAAAAAGGGCCCAAGAGCCAAATGATGCCCCCAGAGCCACAGGTTGTCCACGCCTGATCTATATATTGCTTCTAATTGTCCTTCATTGTACCCCTGAAACAAATGAAAAAAACCAAACATACAAAATAAATAAATAAATAAATAAAATTAAGCAAATTTGGAAATAGCATAACTTGCCATTCCCAAAACTTTTAACCACCATTTTTAACCACAAATGTATTTAGAGTGCTTAAATATCTCACATCAAATTAATAAATGATTAGTGCTCAATATTTTTGATGATAACCAGGAGAGGGTTTAAGGTTTTACACAATATATTTATGGAGAAAAACATCCACTACCACATAAAATGTCCTGTTTTAAACTGAAAATAACACTCTATACTGCAATAGTTGGTGTGAAGAAGCAGTGATATTAAAATGTACCCAATGGTGCAACAAATTAAAGTTAAAAAAAAAAAAAAAAAAAGTGAAACAACTACTTTAAAATAATCAAATAACAGTTTGATTTGAAACAGGTGATAACAGCCAGTTTGTCAACAAATGTGTGGAAAAAAAAAAAAGAAAATTATTGAAACACTATTCTTCAAGGAAAAATGGATTTGATTTCTACTTTATATAGCTGGATGCTAAAAAAAAATTTAAAAGTTCAAAGAATCTCATTGTACTTCAGCAGAACTGCAGCTATCGATTATTTTTGTAATCTATCATTTTCGTCAATTAAACAATTATGTGAATGGCCGAAAAAAAGTAGTAAAAATGGGAAACAGACATGTCTGAAAATGACAACTTGTCCTTCATCCCAGAGCCAGCTGAAACAACAACCACAAAAAGTACAAAAGTAAAAGGATACATAAAACAAGCAACATCTATACAGAAATAGCAACAATAACAACTGTATAACAGTATCTGTAAAAAATATCTATAGATATGAACAACAACAAACAAGTCTAATAACATTTACAAACAATATGTGCGCTGCAGTCTTCAACGCATTTGGATTCATCTTACGAACAACTGAACATGGAACTAACATACATCTGAAAAAAATCTTTGTGGAAAAGTTTCAAAGTTTAAAGGAATAAGTGATGAATGAAGTAAAGTGAACATCTAGACATTTTCTGCCTCTTTGTCCTCGTCTCTTCTGAGCTACACCATGTCGTTTGTGTTGATCCTGGCGTCATGTGCATCACAATAAGTGTCCGTGTAAAACACAACAGTGGAACCAATATTTAACTGTAGCAAAATTAAGGAAAGAAAGCTTTGATTCTGGAAAATTGTAATCATATAATTTTTTTAAAGTGATTAATCGTTTCAGCTCTACTTTTTATTTGCAGTTGCTTATGCTTCCATTCTCCACTCATAGCTCAAATCTGTTTTGGGTTCTTCTGCTCATAATGATTTAGGCATTTCACTTGTTGAAAATTGTTGAGCGAACTGTTATTGATAGATGTAAGAGATGTCTCAGTTCTCTGTTCATATTCTGGGTTTTTAGTGCCTATTTGTCCCATCATATCGCCATCTGAGAGTGATCAGTACATCTGATGAGAAGAGCTCTGCCAGCCTTCAGCAGGATTTCCAACAAACTGTTCTGTGATTTTAGATTTTAAGTTAGCATATTTTTTTTTAGGTTGAAATGCTATAATTACTAACAACTTAAGATGGAACTAACCTATGACTTTGTGTTGATCCTGGTGTCATATGTGTCCCAAATGGCGTCCTTGTGAAACACAACAGAGGAGCCAATATTAAGTGGCGGCGAAATTAAGGAAGCTTTGATTTAGGAATATTGTAATTGAATAATTTCTGTAATAAATTCGAGTCAATTAATTGATTAATTGTTTCAGCTATATAATTTGGTGTGTAAAGAGCAGAAGTGGAAACCTAAACTGAACATCATTCATCTAGAGCACAGGTGTCAAACATGAGGCCCGCCAAAGGGTCCAATCTGGCCAGTGGGATGAATTTGTGAAATGCAAAAATTACACTGAAGATATTAACAATCAGTGGTGTCAAAATCATTTTAATTCAGGTTCCATATACAGTCCAATTAGATTTCAAGTGGGTCAGACCAGTAAAATATTATCATAATAACCTATAAATAATGACAACCCCAAATTTTCTCTTTCTTTTTTTGGTGTAAAAAAAGTAAAATTACATGAAACTGTTTACATTACCAAACTATACTTTTACAAAATTGTGAATAACCTGAACAAATATGAACAAACAGAAATGTCTTAAGAGAAGTAAATGCAATTTTACCAACATTCTGCCTGTTACTAAATGTTTTGTGCGATTGTAATGCACATGTGTAAATGATAAACTGATAAACCGAGGCAGAATGTTGTTAAAATTGCACTTGTTTTTCTTAAGACAGTTCAAATTGTTCATGTTATTTGGATTTTTAAGGGAACTTTATAGATGTAAACCTGATCATAATATAATTTTACTTTTTTCACTGTTATTATTTCACTGGTCCGGCCCACTTGAGATCAGATTGGGCTGAATGTGGCCCCCTGAACTATGATGAGTTTGACACCCCTGATCTAGAGCTTGTTCAGACCAGCCCTACATGTAAAATGGCATGAGATAACATTTGTTAATGATTTGACACTATTTAAAAAAAAAAAAACTTGCTTGCTTGCTTGCTTGATTGATTGATTGATTGAACCACATGGGTCAGGATTACTGTAGAGAACCTGATTCAAGCTCCAAAATACAGAGTTACAGACATAATTGCAGGTTCAAATCTGACTGAGGTATAGAGAAACCTTCCATTAACTGTGTCCAAAAGTGTTCTGGGCATCAGGGATGAACCAGTCCTCAGTGGTCTCAGTGGTGGTCTCTTCACTCTGACATGTACAGGGTCGATAGAGATTTACCTCCGATTCACTGATGTGGGTAATAAGATGATCAGCTCCTATTTCTGAAGGATGATTTTATTTGTAACCTTGTGCATTTCTTTCATTTGTATTTTATTTTACTTATTCCCATAAGACTGAAAAAGAAAATCACCTGTTAGAAGTTCAAGTGCTCTGTGTAGCATGCTGTGTCATCTGTTAAATGTTCCAGGTTTTAAAGCGGCCTTAAACATATGCTGAATGTTCCTTGTACTTCCCCTCATCTGACTTCAGCGCTGCATCTGACCTTCTCCCTCCTTCAGCCGTAATTATCACACACACACAAACAACGATACACACCCTGTTTCAAATGTTGGCAGATGTCTGGGTAACAAGTGTAACACCATGTCATTTGCAGGGTATCAGGGGCCTGTGGAGATGACACGTATGGAAACACTCACTCACTGTGGAAAATACCGGCATAATCTGATTGCCATTGTGTCTGTTGACCCCCTCCCCAACACACACACGCACGCGGGCGCGCACGCGCACACACACACACACACAAACACATTTACTGTATGTGTTGGCCTAATATTGTAATGTAATAATAGGTTGCAGGTCTTGACACCAGCTAAATGTGGTGCACAGTCTTGTATTACTGACACAGCGTATGACGGCGCGCTGCCCTCATGCCTAATATAACAGCTTTCCATGTATTTATAGGAGTCAGAGGAGCATCTGTGTGGACTGAAAATGAACCTGGATGACTGGTTGGTAATATTTAGACCTTGTTCCAGAGACAGTTACTAATCATAGCATTCCATTACATCATAAAAGAGCCATGCTAGTGGGCAAACAACAGGTGCTCAGATCCACACTACAGGTGTAGGGCAGGGAAAGTTTTGGGAGCATTAGCATTGGTGACAGTAAGTCAAGTATCTGTATCTGTAATTCATTCTGTCCACCAATTATTGTCACATTTGATACATCTATGTAATGTCCAATATTTTAAAGTAGGCACAGGTATCTACAAGCTATGACTTTATCTATCTATCTATCTATCTATCTATCTATCTATCTATCTATCTATCTATCTATCTATCTATCTATCTATCTATCTATCTATCTATCTATCTATCTATCTATCTATCTATCTATCTATCTATCTATCTATCTATCTATCTATCTATCTATCTATTTATTTTTATTTTCTTCCATTTCCATTAGCTCAGTTAATATTCTTGTACATCACAGATTTGTTACTGCTTGTATTTATTTGATTTTCTACTGCTCTATGACTATGTTATAATGTTCTTATTCCTGTTGCCCCTTCTCAGAGGGCCTTGGGGTTGGTTTGGGCATGGGGGAAAATGATATAAAAGGCAATGTATAATGAATGCACTGTAATTCTGTTCCTTTGTATGTACTGTTACATTGCTCAAAAAAGATTTTTTTTAAAAAAGTATCTGTATCTACTGCAGAAAAAAAAAAAACACAACCTCCAGTAATTACATGAATCATTCTGTTCTTTAGCGTTGGCTGCTAATGCGCAGAGCCAGAGGATTTCTGTCCTGTCAAATAACATTTTCCTCCCCAGTCACCTTTGGCTTATTCCTGGAGGATTTGTAGTGTTTCCTGTCTGTGTGGTGTTTTTTAGTCCTTTTAGTGCCTTCAAATCATCATGTATAATAATTAATATACAAACGTTCATGGCCAGAAGAAGACACAAATGCATTCTTTCCTTAACCCCTTAAAGACACATAACTATTTTGTCACTATTTCCAAATTATTATTGTTATACTATCATATGTATTAGACTAATCAATGGTCTCTCAAAACAATAAAGAAGGGGAAATAAAATTACTTAATTTCTATTCATATTCAGTTTTAGTTTAACCCATAAAGACCCAGTGCTACTTTTGTGGCAGTTCCCAAATGAAGTCTCTCTATTTAACTTTTCTTTAGTAATTCATCACTATAAGGGGTATTGTTTTTGATTTGTTTTGTTTCTTCATTTGTTAACACTCTGTCACTCAGAGAATAGACTTTAAAACAGCTCTGCTCATTTATAAGTCTCTCCATGGTCTAGCACCAAAGTACAAATGTGACATGTTGGTCCCATATGAACCATCTCGGACCCTGAGAACCTCAGGGACTGGTCTTTTGCTGGTGCCCAGAGTCAGGACTAAACAGAGTGAAGCTGCATTTCAGTTCCATGCAGCTAAACTCTGGCACAGTCTTCCTGAGGACGTGAGACAGGCCTCTACTGTGACAATGTTTAAGTCCAGGCTGAAAACAGTTGTGTTCAACTGTGCATAGAACAGCTGAAAGGGTTCTATCTGCACTCTTTCTTTTACTTTGTTTTAATTGATCATTATATATGTTTTATTGATTATGTTTTAATTGTAATTGTGTGTTTATAATTTGTCTCTTTTCCATTTTTGTAAAGCACTGTGAATTGCCCTGTGTATGAATTGTGCTATACAAATAAATCTGTCTTGCCTTTCCTTTCCTTGAATTCATACCAAATTGGGTTTATAGATTGCCAGTGAAACAGAACAGATCTGATTACATTTTGGGAACAGTAGGTCAAAGTTAAAAAATTTTTACATGGATTTTTAAAATCTTTTCCCCCCATTTATTTATAATGGGCAGAATTTCAAATGTCTATAAAAACATACATTTTGTTTCAATTTACTTCAGACTTGGCATATAGAGGCAATTGATTTGCTGACATTAGCACATGCATAGACATGATGACATTAGCTGGATCAATGCCAAAATAAACTACAATACATGTGAGGGGTGGCCTTGCACCACTTTCTATAATATTATTCTCTGTAATTTGCATTTTTCTGTGAAAATCATGTATTTTCCTATATTTAATTTACTGATTGTGCAGATGTTCATAAAATCTCAGAGTAAATTCAAAGGTTATGAGATAAAATGAGAAATTTTGGGGGGAAAAAGTGACTTTTTCAACCAAATATATCATGAACTGACTATAAACCATGTGTGTGTTCCTGTGTTCACTACAGAGTCTCTGAACGTCCAAATGGATCATATCTGATGACCATGAAAAGATGACAAACTGTATTGTACATCAATTATTTACACATATTGATAGGATTAGTGGATCAACAGTTATAAATCATCATAAGATTAGTAGATGGTTTTGGTTGGCGGTGGATGTTTGGGTCTTTATGGGTTAAATGTGATTTGTCAATAACTGTCTTAACTTATATAATGCTTTTAATTGTTCCTCAGTGTATCTCAGAAACACATGAATTATTTTTTTTAAACCTAGTGAGGACATTTTAAGGAAGAAAATTTGAAAAGACAACTTGCGTCATTCCCAAGACTGTATATTAAGCAGGTGTTCCCCTCAACAGTGTGGATCCTCTTGTTTGAATAAAAAAACACAATGCAAGAGCATACCCCCCCCCCCCCCCCACACACACACACACACACACACACACACACACACACACACACACAAATGTACACCATAATTTATGAGAAATTAGGTTTTTCACTATCTTTTGCATGAATTTATCATTTCTGGTGAAAAGATGACTTCCCATTTCTACACATCATATGCTGCCTCATTTTATTACACTACCATAACATGCAATAAAACAAGCACATAAAAAAGACAGAAATTTATTGTTATCAAAGCAAAACACACATATAATACATCCTTTAAACAAATTTTCATACAAAAATATAAAGCACAGTGGTTTGACTGACATTCACCACATTTTTTGTTTCTCTAACCTCTTTTTAAAGACTTTAGGACATCTATCACTGTCTGGATGTGAAAGTAAATATTCCACCAGTGTTCTGATAAGGGTGAGAGTTCTGGTGGTGTAGTTTAATTTAAACTTGTATTTACTCAAAATACTATTATACGTCTATGTATTCTGATCAGTTTGACAACACAGCAGGTTTTGAGGGTTTTTTTGTTGTCTTGCTTTGATTGTTTTCTTCAAAGTATCTGTGTATTAGACTTTCATTTGGCACAGAAAAGAGACAGACTTACGCTTGTAATTTAAATTACAGATAGGCAACATGTAACATAATTTCTCCATTTCTATTTAGAATAAAGAACACCATAAAACACTATAAGTGCTGTGTTTTATTTTCTGACACTGTTAACTGGTGCTAACTCTGATCTAAACTAATAATTAGCACCTTTATAATACATTTGTATGTTGCAATAACGATTATCATGATATAAATCTTTTTACACTGCCTGATAAAACAAGTGTTTATTGTGTTCCAATCAATTTGTGGTTTGTAAACTCAAATAACCATTGTTTGTGTCATTTTGCCTCAGATCAGACCCTGGCTTTTGTACACTAACTTTCATTACGTCAAATTCATACAAAGAAACTGAAAAAATCTACAAATTAAGCAATGTTTTATCTTATCATAAAATCAGCCTTAAACCAAAGTTCTACAGTCAGAACTCACATCAACGACCCAAAAACTAGAAACAAACTTTGAAACTAGAGACAAGCACTGGAAATAATTAGTGAATTTAGTACAACCCACTGATTTATACTATTAAATCTTATGGGAAATGTAACGGGTTGAAATAAAATAAAATAAACAAAGTTATCTACATGATTTTTGCAATAGAAATATTTTTTTATAACTTTGTAGCACAGCCTTCACACACACCCTCCATAAAAACTAATGTACACCTTCTGATATATTTTGATGCTCAATGTTGAAAACAAAACCTGTTACATAAATCTAGCGGACATTTGCAGTGCTGTTCTCTCACTGTGAATGACAGAATGTAAACACAATAGACCGTTATTGACATGGAGGACGTTTTCCTCTGCTGTCACATAAAGGGTGGGAAGCTCAAAAAGGACATCATCAAGTCATAGAAATGCAGAGAATACAACCAATCTTTATCTTATTCCCATCAGGTCTCCCTTGCAAAAGAGGTTCCTACTCTCAAAGGGACTTCATGATTAAATAAAGGTAAAATAAAATAAAAATAAATAAATCTGATCAGCAACTGAACTACATGAGTGCAACTCATGCTTGGGATAAGTAAAGAGAGAAGAGCTGCTGCATGAATGCACATAATATGCTACATCCCATGATGCAATATATTAAACAAAAATAAATCTTGCATATTTCATTAAAATGAGCATCCCAGACTAGATCAGAAACATGGGATAAAAATTTATGACAGCAGAAGAGTGTCAAGACTGAGACATGTCACTAAATCTGAAATGATTAATTGACTAACTGACCTGAATAGATAAAAAAACATATTTGATTACAATTTTCCTAAAATCAAAGCTTTGTTTCCTTAATTTCACTGCTGCAAAACATTGGTTCCACTGTTGTGTTTCACACAGACACTTATTGTGACTCACATGATGCCAGGATCAACACAAACAACATGGAGTGTAGCTCAGAAGAAACGAGGACAAATAGGCAGAAAATGTCTATATGTTCACTCTTCTACATTGGAAGCATCATTTACTCCTTTAAACTTTGAAGCTTTCACACAAGCAACAAATATTTGTCTTTATTCTTTCAGTTGTATGTTTGTTCCATGTTAAATTGTTAGTCATTTGGATCCAAATGCATTGAAGACTACAGTGCACATGTTGTTTGTAGATGTCATTTGACTTGTTTGTTGTTTATTTCTATAGATATTTTTAATATACTTTTATATTGTTGTTATTTCTTTTTAGATATTTTTTATATATGCTTTTACTTCTATACTTTTTGTGGTTGTTGTTTCCGCTGGTTCTGATATAAAGGAAAAAATTTTTTTTGTTCATTTTCAGACATGTCACATTTGCATTTTTACTATTTTTTTGCCGATTCAAATAATTGTATAATTGAATTAAAGAAAATAACTGATAGCTGCAGCTCTACATCTTACATAACTAAGGGTATGGATAATGTCAGTTCTGTAAACAGAGTCAGCGTACATTTAAAGTGTTACTTTAATACTGACTGAGATGTGACATTCATCGTGCAACGCTGTAAACACATTCTAATAACATACATGTGAAGTTGTACACACAGGTAAAAGTTACAAGTTGATGCACACTGCTGTAAAATGATGATACTGCTGCACTGCTCAGACAGCAGCTTCTGTGATACAAGCACAAAGTGATGCAAAGACTGGGATGGCTCACAGAGACTCCCTCTCTTTACCCACAAATATAGTCCTGAGACCAGTGTAGGACAGCGGCGTGGGACGGTCAGGACAGTGGGCAGCCGGTCTCCTGGTGTTTAGCCAACAGTGAGATCCGGGAGAAGGTTTTGAAGCAGCTGCCACACTGGTATTTCTTGACTTCAGAGTGTGTTTGGAGATGAGCTCGAAGGTTGGAGCGATCGGCGAAGGCTCGGCTACAGTGAAGGCATGAGAATGGCTTCTCTCCTGCATCATATACACAAACATATGTCTGTCACAACTACACACTACATCTGGAATGGTCGATAGGGTTTTGGCACATTGTAATAGAACTGGTCTGATAGGAGGAAAGAATCTCCTGATTCTGGACTGTTTTTGCTGCGTATTGTCTCCCCCTGATGGCAGGTGTTTTCAGACAGGTAAGGGGGAGGGGTTAAGTATGTGATTGACAGCTGTAGTTACTGATGTTAATTCAGTCAGATGTCAATCTACTGCCCCTCTCTGTGGCTCCACAGAGTTTTTTTGAGTTGTACCAAGAAATGAGAGCTGTAGCAGGACAGAGACAGGCCAACCATTTTTTTTATTTTGACTCCTCCTGCAACTTTAAGAAAATGAAAATGGAATGCAATGTTTTTTGGGTGAACACATGACTATTATTCTTCTAATTTGATGCTTTTGAATTTTTTTAATCAAAATCTTTTTATTGAAATTTTGAGACTTCCATTCACATATTTGTACACAAACAAATACACAACAGATGTATAACAGACACAGTAATACAAATGTAGATTAAGTAATTTTAAATGTATCTGCCATAAATATTCAATGATTTGTGTTATGTAACTAACTAATGTGAGGGATATTATCGGGCTACACTTAATTTCTGGAATGTGCTCCAAAAAAGGACCCACATTTTTTGGAACTTTCTATTGAAACGTGGAAGCGAGTGCCTGATTTAATCTAGAATTAAGCAACACTTTTAACCACTGTGCATAGTTGGAAATACAATTGTGACTAAATGTTTTGGGAATGCACTTTTTCCTAAACCCTTAAAGACCCAGAACTACTTTCGTGTCAACTTTTGAATGAATTTTTCTCTAAATCAAATCTTACCAAAGTGATTTATCACCATTTATTATATATCATCCTCTGGATTTTGCATTTTTTTGTGAAAATCAGGTATTTTCATATTTTATTAACTGACGTTCATTAAAACTCAAAGTAAATTCAAAGATTATTAGATCAAAACAGAGAAAACTGAAGAAAAAGTGACTTCAAAATATTGTGTGTAATTATAATTATGCAGCTGCAAATCATTGTGCAGAATGATTTCCCGTGTCGTTCAGAGGTACATTTATTAGATCAAATCAGAAAGATATTATGAAAAAGTAACTTTTTCAACAAAATATATCATTAACTGAATACAAACTAAATGTCTCCATCCACTGTCATTGATCCAACTCCATGGGTTTTACTGGTGAATCAATGTTGTAGAAGATGAGAGTGTTTATTTGTTCACTATGGAGCCTCTGAATATCCAAATAGGTCATATCTGATGACCATGAAAAGATGACAAACTGTATTTTACACCAATTATTTACATGGAGTGACAAGATTTGAGGATCAACAGGTTTTAAACATTTCAGATCAGTGGATGTTTTTGGTCACCCACGGTTGTTTAGGTCTTTATGTAATTTATTTGTAATTTATTGTAATTTTTTAAAAATGTATTTGTAATTTCTTATTTATTTATGAACAAATAAATTTAATATATTTGTTAATAACAGTCTATGAAACCTAATATAATGTTTCCTCAGAAATACATGGAAAACTGTCCACTGTTCAATCCCTGTTCAGACCTGGCTTTAACATCTGTCCTGGCAAATCAGGTCTGCTCTAGTGCCTTGTGTCACTCAGAGCATATTCATATCCAAAGCTTTTGAAGGTCTTTTCAAGGCTTCATGTCATGAATGGATCCAATAAAAACAATGAGAAGCCATGTCACATCTTTCCTTAAAGTGCATTGATTCACAGCACTGTCAAGAAAACACTCCACCTTAAAAGCCTGTTGAACTTGAAAAGAAAGATTCTGCTATGTTTAAAGCGAAGGATGACCTTGTTTATTTGGATATCAAGCCCAAAAGGAGGATCCAATCAAAGAAGACAAATCAAGATGCATTTTGATGGCTAAGAACTGGACCCCCTGGGCTCATATATCCCAGGACAGATGTTACTGTACAGTCTAAACAGGACTGAGAACATGTGTGTGTGTGACTGTGTGTGACTGACCTGTATGTGTTCTTATATGTCCCTGAAGTAGCCACGGCCTGGAGAATGCCTTTCCACACAACTTACACACGCAGGGCAGTGTGTGCGTCCTAATGTGCATCTTGAGTGCCCCCAGACTCACATATTCCTTCTCACAGTACTTACAGCTGAAGTACTTCTTGCTACTCCATTCACACTGGAGCTGTTTGTGTTTGGCCAGACCAGAGAAGCTCAAGTACTCCTTCTGACAGTCGACACACTCAAAGCTATCCTGGTTGCTACTGCTGCTACCGGGGCAAACGCCAGGAAGGAGAGCGAACAGAGGCAGGGGCCGGGGGACGAGGCTCTCCGACCTCGGCTCGTTTCCTGTGACATGATGGTTTTCCAGGTTCAGTTTGGTGTATGATTCCGCCGGTTCAGGCTCTGGGGATGGGGCTAACATGGAAAGAGGAGGGCTGCTTGGAAGATTCAGGCATCCTGCTCTGAGAGACCAAGGAGTCGAAGAGGAGAAGGACAGAGTCTGAATTTTCTGCTGAAGTTGTGAACCTGGGGTCGAAGGATGATGATGAAAGGGAATGTCAATGTGTAACATTGCACCCTTATCAGCACTGCAAGAGGGATCTGAAAAACACACATACATGACACTCAACAATATTTTTGCACTTATTTATGTATGTTTGCTTTACTTATCATACTGATAATATATTGTCTAGTACATATTGTATAAATTGCTGTTCTAATTGTGTTTAATAGGGCATTTTAATATGTGTGTATATATGTGGGTCAGGTCAAGGGAAAGTGAACATGTTTGATAAAAATCAAAGTTATTCTTAGGATATACTGCATGGACTCATTTTGTAGCTTAGAATCTCTATTTTTTAAAACTGTTTTCCAATTTTCAATCGATTCAGTAGAAAAAAGTTACAACCGATAGAACCAGTTTCCATCGTAGGGGCTGGTACAAGGCGGTGCGGTGTGCAATGTGTGTACCTCACAATGGGTCCACGTGGCACGGACTGCGGAAGTGAAAGTGAAACTTAACACTTTTACCTTTTCCCTACCTCCTGAAGCTTCACAAACGTTCATTTGAGGGGGCAGGACATTTGTCCTGGCCTATTATATATTATACATATGTATAATAAGTCTAATGCGATGGTGATGATTTTTTTGTATGAAATGTATGGTGTGGTGGCAACCTTACCAGCAGAAACGCTGCATTATTTTTATATATTATATTGTTTTATGACAATTTAACATACAAGGGGGGGCGGAAAAGTTTGTAGCCTGACTAAGAAGGAGTTATTCCACAGCAATGAAACTTGGCATACATTAAATTCAACCTCTCCTGATACTAATTGCATGGTTTCCTTCCAGATAAACCCACATTGGATAAATAATTTAGGACTTTGAAAAGTAGTACCAGAGACATTTCGTGAACGATCCGTGACACCGTGGTCTTATCAAATGTCTGCAGAAAAAGGGGTTAGCCCCCAAGGACATTCATGCTGACATGGTTGCTATAGGGGATGATGCTCCAGCTTTATCAACTGTGCAAAACTGGAAAGCTGAATTCAAGAGGGGTAGGGAGAACGAGGGAGGGGTGAAAAGCAAGCATTTTCATGAAATGTCTGTAGTACTACTTTTCAAGGTAGTTGCAGGTTTGATGGGTCCAGTTGCAGCAAGAAAGCCATTGCTGAGACTTCAGAATAAGAAAAAGAGGCTTGCCTGGGCCATGAAACACTGCCAGTGGACTACTGAAGACTGGAAGAAGGTGTTATGGACTGATCAAACCTGCAACTCCAAGTCTTCTCTTCACAGTTGAAACTGAGACTTGCTTACTACGACCACTACTGAGCTGTGCTTGAAGCTGTTGTCTTGTGAGTCGCCTATCACGCAAGCTGTTGTCTCTAAGAAAGCAAACCGAAGTTTGCTCACAGTTGCACCATTTCCAACATGGCACTGCTCCTGTTCTGATTTGCAAACTTCAATTTAAACTGTTAATAGTATTTCAGCTAAAAACAAACTGGTTCAGAACCTGTAACATCTGTTCACAGCTGGAACCAAAAAATAGTTTCCCCTTAAAATACAGGGTGAACAGAAAACAGAATATGCAATAATCACTGAGCACTATGCACTGGCCATACTTGGTTCTAATGACTTTAGTGAAAGGCTGGTTCATCACAGGAAACCAAGGCCAATGACTTTCTGACTAAAGACACAAGATTTCAGTCTTGGCTGAGCCATGTAAAGACCTTGGGAGGCCTGAGGCTCTTCTGTTAGAATGAAGTGGCTCAGTTCCCTGGATAATCAACCATTTTTTGGAAACTATTCTATCCTTACCCTTAGACTAGCAAATTATGATGCCACCCGATCAAACCAAACATTAAGTAAATGATTGTTTTATGAGAAGTGAGGTTTATTTACAGCTATTTACAGATGTACAGTCTGTTATGAGGCCAAACATGACACATGACTTTTTAATATTTCTTTTCTTCTTAATATCATCAAAACTCTAGGTAAAACCAACCACTGTTACAAACGGACGCTTATTGTGACGTACATGACACCAGGATTAATATAAAACAATATGGAGTATAGCTCAGAAGAGGTGAGGACAAAAAGGCAGAGAATATTTATATGCTCACTTTTCTACATTGGAACCATCACTTACTCCTTAAAGCAGTGTAAGACTTTCATTGCAAATTTTTTTTTCAAATTTGTAAAACCCAACTGATTATCACCAATCCCTTAGTCTTTCCGTGCTTATGCACCTAAATCACTTCCCTCACGGTGAACAACTTTGATGATAACTCCATCATAAACACAGTCCGCTTGTTTACATAACAAACTGAAATGTCACTTGGGCCTTTTTGGAAATTTTGTCATGAAGTGCACTGTGGGAATGGGAATTCCAGGCAGCAACCAAGCGAAAGCAGTTTCTCACAGATTTGGCAAGAAAACGAGCCAGATAGCTATAATGTAAAATTATACAGTCCACCAGCATTGTTTAAAAGAATGAGTGTACTCGGTGGATGGAGGTAAAGGCGACATTTGGGTTCAGCACTCACAAAGAGACGGCAAAATTGCTGCTGCATAATTAGGCTATCACTTTGAAATTTGGGAATTAAAAAAAAAATTGTGATGAAAGTCATCCACTGCTTCAGACTGTGAAGCTTTCCCACAAACATTACAAATATTTGTTATGTTAAAATAGTTAAATACAAACATACAAACAGAATTAGTCATTCTCAGGTGATATATATTTGTATAATAGGAGAGAGTATGGCCTAAAATGTTAACACCTACATTAAGGTGCGCTGAATTATTAGGCAGCTTCTTTACTTCGGGTAAAATAGATCAAAAAAAGGAATTTAACTAACAGTGAAAAGTCAAATATTGTAAAATTCCTTTCAGACAGATGAAATGATCTTGAAACAGCTAAACTATGGAAGCATGACCACAAGATCATCACGTTTTATAGCAAATAATCAACAGGGTCACAAAATATGCAAAGAAAAGAAAACACACAAATTAACAGCAAAAGATTAAAAAAGAATCAAAAGGGAAACTACCAGGAACACAATGACCTGCAGAACCACTATGTTCCAGAACAGAAACCTACCTACAATGTCTAGAACAGTGGTTCCCTACCTTTTTTAGCTCGTGACCCCATTTTAACATCACAAATTTCTGGCAACCCCAGACATTCAAAACGGAGACAATTTTTTGCTAAAATTAATTTGTTTTGATCATGTAACAGGTTGCTATACTGTCTTGCAAATAAACGTTAATTTTAAAAGACATTTAGGCTGTATAATGTATATTATTATGGATGGAGGCAGAAAAGCCAGGTGTAGATTACTGCACAAAGTGAAAATTTTATTTTCCTTGGTCAGGATATGTACAGTCAGTCCAGCTTGGATTTACAAGGCTGACAATTAATACTGAACAAACAATAACTAAAACTATGAATTATGAAAGAGCGGCAGCATCTGAAACCAACCACAATGAACATTTGAAAGATAAACAGTACCACAGTGCTTCAGTTTCAGCTTCAGAGTTTGTGATTCACTGCATATTTTTAATTAGAATGTTTTTTTTTTAATCAATTACTAGAAATTTCAGGTGACCCCATTTGAATTCCAGGCTACCCCACATGGGGTCCCGACCCCAAGGTTGAAAAACACTGGTCTAGCAATAGAAGACGTTCAGTGCTCAGAGACCTGGGTATTCCTGGGTATTTTACAAGAGTACTATTACTGTAACGCCAAAGACACTTTACACATGTGTCTAAAATTTATGTGATTCCAGTACTGTTAGCAGCCCTTCATCCCTATTCTAAAATAAATGGAAATTAATCAGTACATGGGATGGAATGGAGGTGGCTCTAGTTTGCTTTAAGGGTCATATTGGAGCAAATACAAAGGTTGACAGAGGGACTGTTTGATAGAATCCTAGAAAGCCGCTACATCCACACTTGAGGATACCTAATGGGGCCCTTCTGGTTTTCTCAAGGACCCCCACACAATACTGGAACTTTTTAGATGGATTTTGCACCTGCTAAAAACACAAAACTACATTTTTTGTTGTGGCCACACAAATATAACATCACCAAGCCTTGAAAAAAGCCTGCAGCCATTATAAAATCAATTGTCCCAAATATTTAAAGCAGTGCAGGTTCAGAAATTTGTAGTTCATGAGAAAAGTTTAAGCATAAAACTTTTAGTCAGAGAGTTGGTTAATTTGGGCTATTGCTTTAAACTTGGCACACAAATTGTGACATGCTATGACAGTTAAATGTAAAAGCAGTAAAATAAGCAATAAAACAAGCAGTTTGGCTTCTTACAAAAAGTCAAGAAAATTCTGGAGTAATCACAGGAATGTTAACCCATAAACACCCAAACAACCACCATCGACCAAAAGCATCTACTGCTCTAAAAAATTTAACATTTAGAGCAGCAGATGCTTTTTTTTTTTGCAAACAATTGGTGTAAAAATACAGTTTGTCATCTGTTCATGGTTATCAGATATGACCCATTTGGACGTTCAGAGGCTCTGTAGTGAATGTGTAAACACCGTCATCTTCTACAACATTGATTCCCCAGTAAAACCCATGGAGTTTGATCAGTGACAGTAGATGAAGACAACTATTTGTGTTCAGTTGATATATTTTGTTGAAAAAGTTACTTTTCCTAATATTTAACTGATTTAATCTAAATAAATGTACCCCTGACTGACACAGGAAATCATTCCTGTGGTGGTTTTCGGACTGTAACCGCGTAATTATAATTACACATAATATTTTGTACACTTATTCATGTAAATTTCTTTTATCATATTGCTTGTTCCAACTGAGTTTTTTTTTTTTAATTATACATTTACATAAACATGTACTTAGACATAAGGAACCACACAGACACACACTGTAAGCCCAGACTTTGTATTTACTAAAATGCTTTAATTACAATGTACTTAAATGATTTAAGTTTTATTACATTACTATAAAATGTTGTGTATTGTACTAATTTGTAGACATAGTCGAAAGTATGAAAAAGTTTAAGTTGAAAGGATTTAAATCACTGAGTTTTAGTTATGAAAACACCTTTTTATCTCCACATTGCATTGTGGGTATTGGGCATGTTGTTGAAAATGTGTTCTTTTTCTGTGCAGGGGTTCAGCGGGGTTATGGTGTTAGTGTTAATTTGGACTTAATGTGTGTATGGTAATGTTTATTGGCCTTTTTGTGTTTGTTTTTGTATTTTTGTAGAGCTGCACCATGAGTGAGAGCCATTGGCAGAACAATCGCTTTCCTGTTCAGCATTAGTAAGTTCAGTGTAAGAAGACAAAGCATTGTCAAAATAAAAGAAAAGTTACAGCATGATCATTACATCGGCCTATTCCTGCTTCAATTCCCAGTTGTTCCACAATATATTAAATTACATAATTGTGCATGGTGGATCATATAATTACCCATTTAATACGAATACACTTAAAATTGACTAGAATGAACTGCAGATACTAAGTTAATAAATACACAAGGCAATTGACATTGCAACAAATTTTAAGTTAAATGAACTTGGCATTTAGTGTGTACTTAAAATAGCAATTCCATTCAAATCAAGCATTAAAGTTTAATACACTCAAGTTTTCATTACTCACTACACAAAATTTTTAAGGCAACGAGTTACCTGAGATTTTTTAAAGTAAACTCAATTTATCCAGTCTTATAGTGCAATACAAAAAAAACAAAAACAAATTATACAACAAACCTAGAGACCTCTTAAACACATAAAACAAAACAAAAAACCCAAAACACAACAACAAACCAACAAAATAAATATTATCAATGATAATACTGAGTTTATATATATATATATATATATACACACACACACACACACACACACACACACACACATACATATATGTGTGTGTACAATTTCCTCTGGGATTAATAACGTATTCTAAATCTGAATCTGAATAACCTTTGGATTTACTCTGCAGATGATAATATTATAATAAATTGTGATAAATTACTTGGGAAAGAAAAAAGTTATGACAAAAATAGCTGTCGGTTTTTGAATTTTACATTTTGGCATTCAGCAGGCATGGTACGAGGATACTAAGCATTGTTCAATTCCAGACCCGGTCCCACATTCCAAAGCTTCAGTCCCATCCTCTGATCTCCCTCCTTTGTATGTTTGTGTCCTCTAACAGTCCGTCTTACCCTGTCTGTCCGTCTTCTGTCTTCCATAACTCAGTTTCTTGGCGCTTTGATGCTTCTTTACTAAAAAGGACCGGGGCATGTTTTCTCGCAGTCCTCGGTGCTTTCTGATCCAGGTGACGAGCAGCGGCGTCCGCCTGTGTGTGTCCGTCTGCCCACGGACACGGTCTCATTCTCCGACCCAGAGATGGTCAGGTGCGTGAGCCCCGGGTCGCGCGGGGGAATTTCAATACATACAAGTGTCCAACCAATTACAATGAAAGGACAAGTGTAGGGGGCGGGGTTTGAGTGTCAATCAGTTTCCCCGAACAAAACAGGTGTATGAATGGACAGAGAAGTTCACTATAGAGGCAGGAAGCACTTCACACTGCTTTAAACAGCCGTGTGTTAGGCGCATACTTTCAATGTCTGCTCTTTATACCCAGGAGTTTCAAACAGCAGAAAAAGAACCCCCTCACCCCCCGACTTCTTTGGACTGTGAAGCAATAGAAAAGGGTCATGTGGTCTGATGAGTCCAGTTTGACCCTGTTCCACAAAGACAGACGCCTCAGGGTGAGGAGAAATGGATGAAGTGAATATCCGTCATGCCTAGTGTCTACAGTACAGTATTAAATATGGAAGTCAATCTGTGTCATCAGATTTTGAATTATAAACGCCAATGAATTTCTAGCACTGAATATTTTGCTCTGAAATTAAGTAGCTAAACTTTTTTTTGCACTGAAATTAAGTATCTGAATTTTTGGCAGCTGAATTTTTTTAATTCAAAATTTATGATCATAGTTAAATTCAGAGCCAAAAAAAAAAATCAGATAGTTAATTTCAGTGCAAAAAAAAAAAAAAATTAGCTACTTAATTTCAGAGCAAAAAAATTCAGTTCTAGAAATTCAATGAAGTTTATATTTCAAAATCTGATGACAGATTTACTTCCATAGTTAAAGTCACTCTCTAGAAATTGCTAAATGACATCATCACCTAATTTACAAAATCGAAAACGTGCATATAATTGTAATGAACAATGTAGGAGAGTTGGAATAACATTGTGGGACAGACAAAAAGTGAGAATAAAAACACCTTAAATATGTTAAGAACTACAAATGAACTATACTCTGTCAATTCTTGTTTTTTTTTTTCCATGTCCCAATTACAACCCTCCTCCTTTATCCAGGCTTGGGGACCGGCTAAAGTGACCCAAAAGAGACACACTGGAGGAGTTATTTAGGTTATTTAGGCAAAAGTATTTTGACATTATTTCCAAAGTGCTTTCAGTCACTGTGCTTCTCCACATATTGCCATATTTGGTTGTCCAGAAGATTACAACAGATCCAACCTTAACCAATTGGATGTTATTACTTTCACTCGATTATTGGCAAGACAGCACCTTCTCCTTCCCTCCACAAAGACTCCCTCCAGTACTCAGTGGCTCAGGGATGTTGTCTTAAAAATAGATAAGATCAAATATTCTTTAAGAGCTATTCTAAGTTCTACAGTAATGGCAGCCCTTTTTCACTAACTTCAAATCACTTCCATTCTTTTCTTGTGATTGATTCATTTTCTGTCTTTTATGTGCCATATTTCTCAACAAAAATATTTAACCAAAACAAAAAAAAAACAATCTAAATGGACCAAACAGAGACAATACAGAAAACTGTGAATGTCAGTTGGAGTGTTTTATATTCAGGGCAATGATTTGTTTTTGACAAAGAATGATACATGCTTTCAAATTAGAGTCTCCAAAAGTCTCCAATAACACCAGGTCTGAAAAATCACTAAATATATCCAAAAAGTGGTTAGGTTGGAAACAAAAACTTTTGCAGCTAGGCAGACAGACCGTGGGTTTTTATGACTGTGACAGAGAAAAAACATTCAATCATTTAAAGAGAAAATGTATGTGTTTTAGCATTTGAGTCACTTATCAAAAGTTGCTAAAAGTTTCCAAACAAATTTTAAAAGTAGCTAAATGTGTTGCTAGGTGGTTTTGGGGAAAAAAAGTTGCTAGGGTAGTCTGAAAAGTTACCAAGTAAAGCAACAAAAGTGTTAAACTGGCACCAATAGCACCAATGGGTGGGAAGAGAGGTGGATGATGTAATTACCCATCATGCCTTGTGCCTGCAGTAGAAGCCTGTGGGGACAGTGTTATGATCTGGGGTTGCTTCAGTTGATCAGGTCAAGGTCCAGCAACATTATGTTCTCAGAAAAAGTCAGAAATAAATGCTCTGATGTTGCATATATTTGTCTAAGTAATACCATGGTGAACATGATCCAACAAAAAAAAAAAAAAAAATAGGACCAATGGCCAAATGAAAAGCTTTGGAAAATGTATCCAGATCCTATTTATTATCACCTAGTTATGTGTATTTATTATATTACAGAAATAGCCCATGTTTTGGTCATATTCCAATCAGATCTGTAAAAAATTCAAATTCCAACTTGATATCATTGATACTGATTTATTGGATCAATCCACTTCCTATGTGTTATAATGGGGAAATGTTTCAAAGTCGCACCGAATTCAGAATCAGATCCGGATCGAAATAATTGCAATACCTTGTGTTGACATCATCATAAAGAAGCTGTATACCAAGTTTGAAGTCAATCAGAACTGGAGTTTCAGAGAAAAAGAATATTGAAATTTTTTCCCCATAACAGCCCATATTAAATTTTCCGTAAGTTCCCAGATCCAGAAGAAGATCCTGATCAGCATGTGGCCATTATGCTTTGGTCATCTCCCCATCAGGGCTGGACTGTAGAAATTTACACTGGATATAATTTATATTTACTGAGTTATTGCATCGATCCACTTCCTGTCTCTTACAATGGGGAAATTTTTCAAAGTCGCACCAAATCCAGAATCAGATCCAGATCCAAATAATTTCACCGATCATAAAGAAGCTGTCTACCAAGTTTCAAGTCAATCGGAATTGTAGTTTCGGAGAAGAACACGACTGAAATTTTTGTAATGGACGACAGACGACGACAGACGCTGCATGACGACAATAGCTTACGGCCTGTTGGCCGGGAAGCTAAAAACAGAGTGTGGGAGTTTTTTTTGATCAGGTTGTGTACAGTGGGGGAAATAATTATTTGAGCCTCTGCAGATTTTATAAGTTTGCCTCCTTACAAAAACATGAACAGTCCATCATTTTTATGGCAGGTTTATTTTAACAGAGACAGACTATCAATTAAAAAATCCAGAAAAAAAAACATTAACCATGTACATTTGAGTGCAATTTCATAATGATTACTATTTAAAACATAAATCACAAACAGGCAAATATGCAGTGCTTAATGAACAACTACCTAACTTAATCCTTTCACAAAAATTTGGTCATTATTATAATAATTTTTTCTGTTCATCCAATCTCAGAATTTATTTCACTCAAACAATATTTTATAAAAGACTGAGGTGGAAGAACAAAAAACATAAAACAACTCAGTAAATGAAGGGCAATCAATTTACTTTTATGAAATATACATTTGGGATCACTTCCAGGTTTTGTAGAATTTCCCGATGTTAAAAATGTTAGTGCAATAGTAGTGCAAAAAAAGATCAAATTAAGGATTCTGGGAAAATGTTAGAGGGACAGGTAATGAAGTCTGCCTTCAATAATCATGTCTTGAAATTCCCTGGAAACCTGATTGCACTGAAAATGGTAGTAGATGTTACATACATGAGTGAGAAAAATCAGAAAAATCTCCAGTGTTGGTGTAGAATGCTCTGTCATTAATCCTACTTGACTGATTTCTGGACAATTCAAGAAAATCCAGGAATTGGGCCCTTACTCTTCCACCATTGGTGGAGGAGCGAGCTTCAGCTGGAAATTCTCAGTTCCGGGCTGGGCTGTGATGAGAGGACCAGTCTTCTCATGGCCATGGCAGTGAGAGAGCTCTGAAAGGATGGACAACTGTAGAAAAAATTAGAATAAACTGTGATGGTTATGGTGGACATCAGTGGTAAAGGGACCGGTCAACTTGATGGAGTACTATTAAGTTTCATCCATATATTCATTCATACCCTTGATGGTCCTCGGTATAAACAACGTAGCTGATCCCAGGACTGTTCCTGCTGAAGGTCTAATGTTGTCTCCACAAACACCTGGACAACAACAAAGGACCATGTTGAAACAATAGGCAATTTATATATTCACTGTTTCAACAGAGGAAATCATGAACAGCTGTTAGTGTCAAGTGCAGTGAGTTTTATGTTTATGTTTACGCATTTGGCAGACGCTTTTTTCCAAAGCGACTTACAGGGGAAAACCAATTAAATCACTCAATCAATCAAATTTTATTTATATAGCGCCAGATCACAAAAAAGTTATCTCTTGACATTTTATATATAGAGTTGGTCAAAACCAGACTCTAAGTCAATTCTACAGAAACCCAACAGAAACAGAGTTTTATAGGATACGACAGCGGACTCATCTAACTGTGCTGTACTAATTCTTACACAACTTTAAGACATGTTTCCACAGTCTGTTTAGCATATGAAACCTTGTAAACAACATAATTTTAAAGAAGTAAACCCAATAAGTAAGTAATCTATTGATTTTTTATTTATTAATTTTTTTTTTACCATTTAACTGCTTTCTGACACACATTCCATTACTCCTCATATTATGTACTTATTATACTGCCACCTTGTGGTCATAGACATATAGTCTTTGTGTCTGACTTGGCGCCTTTTGACAAAGTTATTTGCCAGTCTTTTTAATGAGGAATTAATCACAACAACATTCATAATTACAATTTGTTCTCATTTTGAAAATTAAACAGAGTGAACAAAACAAAGGTACACAAAAAGAAATATTAAGACAGAAAACACACACTTTAACATCCCCCCACAACATCTTCACGAGGGAGTCCACGTAAGTCGTACCATTATTTAGGTTGAGTTATGGATACATTATAGAAGTAGAGGCCAAATCAAATTGAACTGATGCAGTTTATTTAACAGCGAGAACTGGACTCTCTCCCGATAAGACAGTTTAACTATTTCTTCCAGCCATAATTTAACTGATGGGACTTCTGCTTTTTTCCAAAACATCAAAATGATTCTTTTTGCTACAATAAATACATAGGATAGCAGTTGACAGCGATATTTGTTAAGAAAACTGATCCGAGACTCTACGTACAACCAAAAGTAGATCATGCTTCAGCTCTACATGCAACGTTTCTGATAAAGTTTTAAATATATTAGTCCAGAATGGAGTTAGGTTAGAACACAGAACACAACTAAGGCAGGGATTAAAGCAAAAATTTTTCATCTGACTGAAAATTTTCTTCTGGTCAAAATCACTGGCCACTATTAAAAATGATGCAATACAATACTACTATAACGTACAAGTTTATATAGTCAAATTTGGCAATACTGTAAAACACACTGAATGGGAGAGTGTACAGGTGTAGAAGATTAGTAACATGGATAGAAAAAATGTCATGAGTGGTACTGGTGGGGGATCTGGGGGTCCTCCCCCAGAAAATTTTCAAAGCTTCAGGTCAATTTTGGTGCTCTCTGGTTAATTTTAAAGGGTATGAAAACCTTTGAAGCAAGTAAAAATAATAAATAGAAGAAAACCTTACTGCAAAAAATGAGTGAAAAACTTTTTATTTAACAATCAAACCATGCCCACCTCCATCTATTTTTCACGCATCTCTCAATAGTTACCACTTCAGCACCTTCCTCTACAAACGTGTCCATGATGCCAAAATAATCTGTACGTCGTCAAACCTGCGTCCACAACCCCCTCCTGCCAATATCATGTTCTCTTTTGATTGGAAGAAATTACGTCAACTGAAACAGAAATTATATTCCATTACAGATCCTCTCTGAGGGTATTTAAAATACAGTGGCTTTGCAAATACCAAGGGTGTTACTCATTCATTCAATTTTATCTTCGTACTGTACCACACAGATAGAAATAAGATGCTAAACGGGTCAAAATAAAGCACTTATGCAGTTGGGCGCGTAACCGCGTAAGGCCGTGGCCCGCACAGCCGCACGCACGGAAAGGGCACATACACACAAACACAAACACACACACTAGTCATATACCGGCAAGAGGAGATAAGCTATGAACCCAAACATGAAGGTACATGTAGATCAGTTCTGTCTTCTTCCCTTTTTGCTGTGGTTCTTTCATAAGTTGTGTGTTTTTCTTGTTAGCACTAAACTAAAGTTGGCGTCTGGAGGCTGAACTTCGGTAAAGCTGAACTTGTCCATGTGTTTCTGAGGCTCAGAAAGAGCAGCGTTTCCTTCCAAAGATAAATAGTCATCAATCTCTCCTCCTGACATAAAAATAAAGAAGTCATCTTATTATCATCAGCCCCCTGTGCGTGGCGTGCCTGTGTTAAACACCTGCAGATTCAGGACAGCAGACCCAGGACAGGATCGTGGTGCCGACTGGACTCCACGAAACACGTGGGGAAGTTACTTCAATATGACTTTTTTCCCCCCTCAATTTTTCCATTTGACGGAAATCCGTCGTGGTGACTGAGAACTTTAATCCCTGAACTAAGGAGAAAAGTGGCTTCTTCAGTAAAGCACTTGTCACATTATGGGGCAGTGGCGATTTCTCACAGACTGCAAGGGAAGCCCGGCTTCCCCTAAAATTACGAAAATTAAATGGTTAAGTATGTACGGTTGTGTTGACATTTCATTGACTACAAATGTGTTGGAACACGTTCATCTCAAAGATGAGTTCGTTCAGAATCAGCTTTATCACAAATCAACGGACTCGATGTTGTTCACTTCTCATACATTCCCGTTGCACTGTTTTCTCATTCGATCTTTGCTCAGTGCATTTGCCCGTAGACGCCGGGCATCTATGGGCTTCAATGGGACTGAGTGGAACAGTTTTTTTTCATTGCCTCAAAACTGGACGGTAATTGGATAAATGCCACGATGTTGTCCCGCCCCCGGACGCCGGGCGTCTCTGGGGGTGAATGGAGCTGTGGGTGGGGCTCGGCCGGGCTGGACGCCAGAATCCCATGTGCTGATTGGAGGATCAGTCGAAAGGCTGAATCCCGTTTGATTGACAGCTAGTTTGAGACTACGCTCTACTCCTTCTCTACTCTCTACTCCTTCACTGACATAGTTCAGTTTAATACCATCGCACATTCTGCTGTGAAATTGAGAGAGAAACCACTACGAAATTACTCGTTCATTTCTTGCACTGTAAATAAAACACACTCACTGTACTTCCTTGTTTCAATTTAAAATAATTTCAGCGTTTTCTTGTTTCAGTTACATAATTTAATCATTTCTTGTTCGAGTTTAATATCGTTTTGTAGATAGTTAAATCAATCAAACTGTCGGCTAGGTCGCAGTGAAAGGAGCATCTCTTGTTTAAAAAGGCTGAAGTCTTACACCCACAACACAATGGGCCAAGGCAATCTAAGCAGCCCAGCTCTGATGGATATTCAGAGGACACTGGTCCAGTTCCTGGAAAAGACGCCTACTTGGTACGATAAGGTCACTGACCATTTTCTTAAAAAGGAACGGAGGGCAGAATGTATGTTTAAATAACTTGACAATTTTTTTTTTTTTTTTTTTTTTTTTTTTATGTAGGCCGACAATGAGCTTCCCCTGTCTGAAAGACGAGCAGCCGCCACTGTTATGGGGATATAGTTGGAGAAAATATGTGAAACTTTGTCTTAACATAATGAAGTCTGTGGATGATCTTAAATTAGATAAGTTGGTACCTTGAATTAACAGAGTACTTATGTATATTTTCTAAAGTATTATCCCAAAGCCCATCATCTATGTCCATATTCAGATCCCGTTCCCAGAGGGTGATATTCTGGATAACAATGACTTGTACAGTCGGGATAACAAGTGTCCTTCCCATCTTAAAAAGTTAATCAAACTTAGATGGTTTTATTCTCTTTAAGGTATGAATGTGGACCTTTCTACCAAGTTGAACCTCTGCATCTACTGTAGTTTGACATAAACTGTGTGTTTTGGGGGGAAGATTCTGTGTAAAAATGCCAATAATCCAAAAAAAAGAAAAGAAAAAAAAGAAACATAACGTGCGCGCACAGACGGATGGACGGATGATGTGCTGAACGCCAGCCCCCCTGCTCACGGACCTCAATCTGTCCTCAATCTGGACCTCAATACATAATTCTACAAGTAACGTGACGGACCTGTGTGTGAGCTCCCCTCACCTCATCACTGACTTGCTGCTCCCTGAAAACAATTTGCGACGTGGGTGGGAGGGTGGGGGCTTATGAACCTCAATCGGGACCTCAATACATAATTCTACAAGTAACATGACGGACCTGTATGTATGTGGAGGACGTGTCAATAAAGCTTTGAGACAGTAAAAGTGAGCTCCCCTCACCTTATTATTGTTGTTGACTATCTGCTGCCCCCCGTGGTTGAGAACCACTGGTACATGCCAAAGTTTTTGCACATACATGGACATACAGACGGACATACAGATGGACAACCAACTGATGACAACACCCTGTGGCCAGTGCGGCCGAGGGTAAAAAAAACAACAGGGTTCTAGTTCTTTCTGTACTTGTACCTCTACCAAAGACAGTGGTCACCAGTTGTCTACTCACTGCTCGACTGTGGCCACATGTTTGTACAGTTGTGGAAAAAATTATTAGACCATCAAAAGTCATCAAAAACAATGGTTACACAATCAAATACTAACTCCTGTGTGTATCATGTGATGGCCCCTGCTTGGGTGGCTGAGTCTGGGTATGTGCTTGTCTGTGACATCATTCTATGTTCTCTTCCGATGTGCTCAGCTGAGGCATCACAGTGACTGGGAGCACCTGGGCCCGGTGTTCCTAATGACCTCTCTCTCTTCTCTTCTCTCTCTCCCCTCTACCAGCACCTTTTGCTTCTTTCAGCCAACCTTACACTTATACTATCCACACATCCACATGCACACTACTGATATTACTGACTTACACACCTCATATTTATTGTATATTTTGATTATCTTGCTTTATACTTTAATAAATATTTTGCATTAAGTTAGCACTGTGTATTTCTCCCATCTTTTTGTCATGGCCTAGAGCCGTGTTATAGCAATCATGTGACTAATACAGAAAAAAACATGGAAGGCCTAAAAGGACTGTTTTTGGCAGTACAATGCCATAGCTATTGATTTAAGAACTTAAGTGATATTGGTTATTATCAAGAAAACCATGAAAAGTGGATAGATATCAGCTCTGAAATAAAACTCTTATGAGCTATTTTTGTTATCATAATATTTGTCCAAACAAATGTATCTTTAGTTATACTGGGCATTAAAATGAACAAAAAAATGAAGAAAACAAGGGGTGGTCTCATATTTTTTTCTGCAACTGTATTTGCTGAGGTATGAGATAGCCTTCCTACCTTCTTCCTTTGAGTCTGTGCATCTGCATCATGATGAACTGAAGTGACTCGAGTCTGAGAGAGAGGAGAGATCTGGTTAGCTGTTATGAACAATCAGTGCTATATGAAGTTAGATCATTTATTTCACTTATTAGATTCAACTTTATTGTCATTACACAAGAGCAAGTACAAAGTAGCTAAATGCAGTTTGGCATCTACCCAGAAGTCCAATTATATACAAGATACACAAAATGTACATAAATATACTATGTGCTATAAATATACTCTACAGATTAAGGTACAATGAATGTGTTATACTAATAGACAAAATAAATGGATATATTTGAATGATACAGAGATAATATACAGATTACAGACATATTATACAGGTGGATAATGGACATAATATACAGATAGAGGGGCTATTACCATACTATACAATTTAAATACTATGAAGATATTGTGCAGGTGGGCAAGAGACATATGTGGTCGCTTCATGAAACAGTCATTGTACACCAATTTTGAAAAGAGCTCACAGACTCAGTATCCTTCTGTCTGAACTGCTGCATCAACTTTCCCAAAATCTGCTTAATACTGTCCCCACTTCAGGATTTCTTCTGGTGTTTATTTCACTATTCACATTCTACAGGTCAGAAACAGCGGAAAGTACTACATGCAGTAATCTTCTATCCTCTCAGATCACTTCAATTACAACATGCTGAAAAGGAATTACAGATTATTTGGCTAGTGCTGCTAAAAAACTATCAAGCACTGCATCTTTAAATTAAAGATTTATTCAATAACATTTTTCCTTTCTTTACATGCACACACCTGTGCTAAGGAGGTACTGCGTCCCCTTTTCAGTTCGGTGGTAGGCATGGCTCTTCCTCCCTGGCTGGACGAACATTTGTAGCAGCTCCACTGCTGCTGCTGCTCTGAAACTCCCCATCCACAGCCTTTCTGCTGCAGGCACTGGAAGTGGTACAGGTGACCACAGCTGACAACAAGAGGCACATACACATTACACTTTACATGAAATAATGCGTGCATAATTTGTTCTAATCCAACTCCTCAGTAGTGAAAGTATCTATCGTCTGTTGCAAAAGTCACTAGAAGTTGCTAAATGACCTCATTGCCTAATTTACGTAATTGGAAATGTGCATACAATTGTAATGAATGATGTAGAAGAGAGGAATAACATTGTGTTAGAGCAGTGTTTCTCAAACTATGGGTCGGGCCAGGGGGGACATTGGATCGCTCCTGGGTGTTTTTTTCCCCTTTTTTTCATTCAGGTTAGAACATGTAGCAATTAATGTTTTAGCCTTGGAGCACCCTGGACTCATTTTAGGAAAATACAGCAAACAAATCTACTGCCATGGTGATCTGTCACTAGTCTAGACAAAGAGTTTAGGTTGGGAGAATGGACAAGGATTTGACTGAAAAAGAAAAATGTGGAATGTTTCTGTTTTTGCACAGTTTATACAGTTTGCACTTTAATGTTCTGCAATGTGCAATGGAAATGGGCTAATTGCCGCCACTAATATTGTTAAAATGTTCATCTTTGTTAACAAAATTAGTTTGTTCCTCTAAAAAAAGTAACTGTATTGTCATAGTTGAAAGATAATTGCGCATTTCCTATTTTTATTTGGAAAAATAGTGTCTCAGGGAGCAGTCTTGTTGAGTTTATTTGTATTGTTCAAGCAAAAATCTAAGTTATTTTTAACTTGTACAACAAATTATTCAAGGAAAAGCAAAAAGTATTGTTACAATATTGATGTTTCTTTCAAAAAAAGTTATAATTGGATCACTGTTACAATGTTGTTGAGTTTGAGGGGGGCCTGGAGATTTTTCGTCCTCCTAAGGGGGGCCAGACAGAAAAAGACTGAGAACCACTGTATTAGAGACAAAAAGTGAGTTTAAAAACACCCTAAATATTTAGAACTATAAATGGCTTGACTGAGTATGACTTGACTTAATGACATATAAATACTGGCCTGTTCTATCCACTGTATGTAAACTTTGTATGAATTACAGAGATACAGTTACGATGAATATTGAAAAATAAAATTTCAATTTCAGCTGATAAATGGTACAGAATTGTATTTAGCTTTTTATGTTAAGGACTTATGTACATAGAACTAACCACGCAGTTGTTAGTGTAGCTTTAAACACTGTGGCCCAGAAGTTCCTGAATGTTACCTAAACACAATGATCTCCTCAGCTGAGTCCTGCCTCCTCTTGTACTGTTGTAAGCAGATGTTACAGTGGTCTTGTCTTGGGTGGAGTCCCCTCGTCACTGCAGCATGCAGATGTGCCAGGGACCAGTGGAGGTCATGGTTCAACAGACTAGTAGTTGTTTCAAGTAACGTCTACAACATAAAAACAGAATTATCTGATGAGTCTCATTGGCTTAAGGAGAGGTTATCTGTTCTGCAGACGTGCTTAAGTGAAAATTAACCCCACAACTACTTTTGTCATTTTTCCTAAGTGATTTATCACCATTTATTATAATATTACCCTCTCCATTTTGCATTTTTCAGTTAAAACAATGCTTTTCCTATATTTAATTCTCTGATCATGCACTTCATACATGCTCAAAGATTATTAGATCGAATCAGAAAAATGAGGAAAAAGTGACTTTTTCAACAAAGTATATCATTACCTAGTGCTTAATTTGTAAAGTGGGAGGTGCCAGAATGCAGAGGGGGGGGTGGACCCGGCAACTCAAAACATGGGGGGGAGGTAACGGGGTCAGTCTACAATGCATAACGTAAAAAAGCTTAACGTAGCTTAATGTCATAAAACTGCAATCATCAGCAAATTCATTTAATAAACTGTCTGTCTGTCTGTCTGTCTCTCATATACAAATTGTCAAGGCAAAGTGAATGGCTGGACTCAAACCCGTGGTGCTGAAGAGAAAGTGTTTTATTAACAGAAAAATAAGGCTTACCGCAAACAGCATCCATAATATTTGGGGTTTCCTTTTGATTTTAGGAGAGGGGAAAGTGGGCTTGACAAGAGATGTCCACATGAAATTTGGTGATAATTGATTGCAGTTTTCAGACATTAAGCTACGTTAAGCTTTTTTACATGAAGTGTTTTAGACTGTCCCCTCCCTCCGTGTTTCCCTTATAATTTACCTTAAAATACATCTGAACTCAAGATTTTTGTGTAACTTCGATGGGTAATAAAGATTAACAAGACAGATAACAAACTTTTTTTTTCATTTAGGCTATTTATTTTTACATAGATGAAATAGGTTCAATAGGTCCAATGAAATAGGTTCTGGATCTGACACTGGACGTGCTGGATCCCGATCCAGCTGGATCCAGCTTCTTATCTTATCTTATCTTATCTTATCTTATATTATCTTATCTTATCATTTGTTTGTTTGTTTGTTTTATAGTTATCAGCACTTCGTTTAAGCTATGGTTGTTCTTACAGTGCTTTATAAATAAAGCTGAGTTGAGTTAAATGTTAAAACCTCTTTGTAATATTTTTTAGCTTTTACAGTGTTTCAGTGTTTGAAACTGGATGGAAGCACACATACTGTATCTATTCATGTCTGTGAAATGCTGCTAGAAACTCAAAAACAGTTTCCAGTAAGTGGACCTTGTCCTACATCAGGTTATTGTGGTTGGGGGACACACCAACACAGTTTACCTGCTCATAGTTAAAGGTGTCCAGCATTCCCAGGATGAGGCCTTGAATCTCTGAAAGTTTCCCTCTGCCATAGACTGGGTCCTGACACACAAAGGTACACACATCAAATGACATATATGTGGAAAGATTACAAAATGCACTAAACTAAACTTAAAAAAAAAAACAAAACAAAAAAAACAAAAACAATGCAATAAGAGAGGACAAATCTTTCAGTTTAATGTATTGTCTATCATTTCTAAATCTTTCACCAATAAAGCAGAACTTGTTCCATGTAAAAGTTCCTTGAAATGCTGCTAAGTTTTATAATGTTCATCTTTGTTCATTATCTTTTTATTGTTTCTTTTTAATTTCTTAAAATAGCATATATATATATATATATATATATATATATGTAGTTATGGTTAAATCATATATTAAGTTTCTGCTTCAGTAACAGAACTCACAGCACAATTGGTATATTTGTGTCATGCAGTGATATGCAGTGCTTAATGAGCAGCAAATCTGATTTCGATTTCTCATATTTTACTCTGCATTTACTGTTCAGAGAAAACATAAGAGAAGATGCACAAGACATTCTTAGCCATCCACCTCTGTTGTAAACGATGAATCCCACTGCATCATAAATTATGGGTGTGTATCCAAATGTTTGTAACTATCATAGGTGCAGAGGTACAACATGTGCCCCTAAAAGTAGTCTGATATATGCCATGGAATTAGAGACATGCCACTAAAAGGAGGCTGTAATTAGCAGTTCAGTGGTAGTGAAATCACCACAGACAGAAAAAACTTTTGTGATGCCATATATAACATTAGTCATGGGAAACTGGGATCATTAAATCACTCACTGACAGTATCTGGGTTATATGAGTCACTTTAGTCAGTTGATCCTGAATTTCCTAATCATACCAAAAAAACAAATCTAAAGCAGAGAACCTGTGGTGTAGCGAATCTGTTTGCAAGTGGTTCTTCTGTCTGTGAGTGGATCTTGGGTAAGAGATCTGAGCACTGATTCACTTGACCATCTCTCTCTAGCTCAGACTGTTGGGCTCAAAGATAGATTTGGCTTAATCAGTTCTTTTCCTCCCTTTAAATCTACTCCTTACTGTGATTTATGGGACTTTTGGCAGTCTCTATAGGAGTATGTGTTATTAGCTCATAAAAGTTGCGAATAGTTTTTGGGTAACGCTATTTGGAATTTAAATGTGGTGGAACTCAATTGAGTACATGGACACACAGATCTGTGAGCCATTTTAGGGATTTAGGGAAAAGATCCAAGTAGGGGTTCACTCAATAATTTCCAAATGATTCAATGTAGCTACAACTGAGTATACAAAGAATCAGAAAATCACCTTGTGTTGTACTCACACAGGCACATAATATCACCTAAGGGATTTTACAGTCTTAACTTTCCATTTGTGTGTAAAGCATGAGTAAGAAAAACTGGTGAATTTCAATGGGTAGATTGGATTCTATGAACATACACTGCATATGCAGGACCTGTCCACACTAAAACGATTATTAATACACATAACTTTTGCTGTGCTTATGCCTAGCTTCCACATTTCCTTCATAAAACAGAGACAGTAGCTAACCCTAGTTTAGTTTAGAAATCCTGGGGCTGTGAAATAGTGTTGATAGACAGAGAAAAATAAATCACAGGCATTTAACGCATGGTACTGAAACTGAAACTTTGCTACACTTGTAGGGACAAAGATCTTCATATTAAAAATGTAAAAATACTACTATGGAAGCATCCTTAGATTTTCTTTAACTATTTGCCTTTAAAGAAACAAGCGGAAGCAGGAAAGGCTGTAGTTTTGTGAGGAAAACCACATAGTGAGACTGAAACAAACATACAGACCTGCAGGATTCTTTGGATGATGGCAGGCAGAGAAATAAAGCTGCTCATGCTATTAAGGACCTTCATTGTCAGTTCCTTCAACACTGAAACGGACACAAATTGAAGTGTTTACAGTATTGGATGTATAGTTTTTGCTGAATGCTTATACACCAGAAGTGAAAACTAGAAATAAAAGCATCATACTAATGTAACCATGCTTTTAACACAGTAGTCTGATATGTGTGTAGTGAGAAGTTATGTCGTCGTCATGCGATGCTTGAGGTTTCATGCCATCTGCAATAATTTCCACTGGGTAATTAGAAACAAAGGCTGCCTCTAATATAAACCCCTTCAAATAAAGGCCTGGTACCTTCTACAGCTGTAGAAGGTACAATAATTATGCTAAAGATTTGGTGTTTGCATGTACTCAGTTTTGGGAACATGTGGATGTAACACTTTTATAAAAAGAAAAGTTCTCTGTTTCTTTACTGGAGGGACAAAAGCATTTCAAATGGGATGTTTAAAGCCTCCATGAGAGGTAAATCAGTGTACTGCACATCAATGTATTGTTGATATTTTGAAAGACTCATAAAAATGGTGCATGTGTGGATAACTTTTGTGCAGAATTAAATTTTATTAAAGAACTGTCAGGTTAGGAATTTTATTTTGACATATTTATCTTGGCTTGTTCACACTGAGACAACTTCTGCAACAAGTGTGTAAGAAATCACAAGGAATTCTAAATAGAGATTACCTACAACATCTGTGTAATTATGGATTTTTCTTGTGCAAAATGCATTTGAGAGCTAAGGAACTGAAGGGTAAAAAAAGATTTCCTTGCAAGTGGACTAAACAAAATTGTGTTCTTACCTTCTGAGGTTTGTTTAGCACTGACTCCCTTCACCAGCTTTTGTGAAGCCATCATGGTCTCAAGCAATGGAAACCAGAGAGCCTTTTGGAAAAAAAAAAAAAGAAAAAAAAAGTGACTAAATCCTCACCTCACAGATAACGATTCACATATGTACATTTAGAAATGAAAAAAAAAGGTTATCACCAACTTATTTAGCTTTAAATTTGTTATTGGGCATTTGATGTGAAAATAAGTCAGTTTAATATTCCTGTACATGCATATGGTTTGGTTTTATTTCATGTGCACAAAGTAAAGCCTGTTAATACACACAACTCTGAAAATATTTAGTATATTAATGATAAGTGTAACAAAAAATAAAAGAATAAATGAATAGATCAAAATTTTCAGTGAAACATTGTTTAAGTTGTCACTTGCTTACAATAATATATAATAAAATGTTTTTTTCTTACTTTTTCCTCACAGTGTGAGAAAAAACCCTAACCAGCTGTTGGATTTCTCTTCCCCTTGAATAAAAATGTATCTTAATTTTATAGCATTGACACTTAGTGATTTAATTGATAAATGAATCCTGAATTACTGATCTACTGATTTCTGAGCTTGTTTTAGCACAGGAGCGTCCTCTAGAGGTTGAATTACATCTAGAGGTTGTGTTTGTAATTACACTTTATGGAATTGAAGTGTGATGTTTGGTTGTTAATCCAGTGCTTATCATTAGAACTTATCTTTAGTTTAGCACATATCATGCACTTACCTAAGCTAAAACTGAGCACTCCCTCCTAATGTTGTACCACACTAAACTGAACTAACTAAACAGGCCTAAACCCAATTATTATTCACCCTCATTTATTATTACTATAACTATACCTATACCCTCTTCCTGTTATGCAACATCTAGGTCTGTTAGGAATAAGAGAATAGGGTAGTAGTGCAGTCTGCTCTTCACGCGGTCTGTGCAAAAAAGCCTACACGACATTAAATCTTTCTGACCAATCTCCTTAACCATAAAGCCAATACATATCCCATAAGCAGCCTTTTGAATGTTCAAAGTTGAAACCTACCGAACTGTTTTTCACATTATACAATAAGTCAGGTCCTCACTTCAAAGGTTGAAAATTCAGTCTCTTCTGTGAGTATCTCTCCTCACTAAGATAACCTTACAAGATCACATAGGAACACACAGACATACAGAATGTACCTCTCTTTGTTGCTGGGTGAGGTTGTGAGAGCTTCGATGACACAAGTCAATGATGTTGTTCAGTGAGTCCTCTACCCTTGTCAGGTTTGAGTCCATGTCTCTCTGCTGTTCTTCCTCTCCTCCATCTTCTCCACCACTTCCATCAATCACAGAAGACAGGAGGCTCAGTTTTTCTGTTAAGGTCTTTAAAGAGAATATATATAGGCCTTTAAAGGCAAATACATTTTGTACACAGTGCATGCACATTTTAGGTTTCAATTAGGTATTATACAGAAATAGAGATTTCTGTACCAGTGGTGTATTTATATAGTGCATATGTATTTGGCATTATTTTATCCCTTTATTCATAAATGTACATAGTCTCACAGTCTTAGAGTTACAAGTCAGAATATTTTTGACTGATCAAAGCCAAAGCAACTTAACCCATAAGGTCCCAAACATCCACCATCGACCAAAGGCATCTACTGATCTAAAATGTTCAATACCTGTTGATTCACTGATCCTATCAATACATGTAAATAATTGGTGTAAAATGCAGTTTGTCATCTTTTCATGGTCATCAGATAGGACCCATTTGGACATTCAAAGGCTCTGTAGTGAACGTGGAAACACCATCGTCATGTACAACATTGATTCACTAGTAAAACCCTTGTAATAACCTTTGAATTTACTCTGAGGTTTTATGAACATCTACATGATTGTTGAGCTAAATATAGGAAATACATGATTTTCACAGAAAAATGCAAAATGGGGATACCGTGGTCTCACCACCCGGTAAGAGCCACCAAGAGCCGGGCCGTGGGAGAACATGGGAGAGCGGGCATCGGTCTTCCAATTCTTCTCCGCTTTCAGCCGCCTCCATGTTTCAAAAGTATCTCCTATAAATATTCTTGTTTTGTTTCTCACTTTGTCATGGTGTATTTGGGAATCATAACGAGGCCTTTTAGATTTAGTAATGTCAGACATTTGTGATCAGAAATGTTCCAAGCTGCAGCTCAGTGGGAACTGGCAACCTGGATGCTGAAACACTACTGACTTTGTGATTGGGAGATAGGTGATGGGTGGAGCATCAGACCAAAACACAAAAAGACAACACAAACATTACTTATGGGCTGCCACTTAGCTTTTCAAATATGAATATTCTGGCTGGACTACTACTGTCAGTGATATCAGTATTTAAAATGAACATGATTCCTTAATGTCAGGTGACATTCAGGGCCATTTTATGATTACTTGGAACATAATTCTTACATACAGCTCCTTTAATAGCTGTACTAGTCATGTTATGTAGCGTAACGTTAAACATTCAAATTAGACCTTAATTTCAGAACATTTTTTGTTTGTTTGTTTGTCTGTCTATTAGCAAGATAACTCAAAAAGTTATGGATGGATTTTGATGAAATTTTCAGGAAATGTTGATACTGACACACGGAACAAATTATTACATTTTGGTGGTGATCGGGGGGGGGGGCGGGCTGATCTGCCTTGGCAGAGGTCTGCGCTCTCCGAATGCTTTTCTAGTTTATGTATTAAAGGTCCTGTACAGAGAATTTGTTTAAAGTGGATTGCAGCGACACCTTCAGACGGAATCGATGGTGTTTTTAAGGGACAAAGACTCCGCTTCCCATGAGCACTAGTGCCTACTGTTGTAAGGGCATAACTGTGGCCAAGGTGTTTTGAAGCTTATGACTGAAGAGCGGATCCTCTTTACAACTCTGCATTTCTTTTTCCAGACAGTAACTTGCAGGATGCAAAGTGATGTTTGAAACGAGACAACAAGCAAACTTCAGAAGTCTGTTTGTAGCGTAGTTTAGTAACTGGCGTGAAAACAACAGTGAAACCAAACTTTGAAAGTCTGACTCCTGCTTCTATGTCTCTTTTACTCTGGAGCTCCTAAGTGTTAGACACAGACCAGTGTTCTAAAACATGTTCCAATAATATACATTTGCTCTAGCTTTTCCACAAAGTATTCATGCATTTTCATAAATGACTTCAGTCATTCAACATCATTATTCTGCATTAGTAGTTCAGCTCTAGCTGCTTCAGCCTTCTGCATTCACAGTATTTTACTTTTAGAATTGTCTTGTTCCTGAAGGACAGTTTAGTATCTAGGCTTCAGTATGAACATTAAACTCCATACAGAACCATTTCAGTCTCACCTTACAAAGCCCTTAGTTTGTGACTGAAACAATGCTCCAAATAAAACAGATTACCCACGTCACAGAGCTAGCCCTGTGGATAACACAGAAGTGTTTAATAAGTGTTTAACTGAGCTACCAACAGCCATTACAGTCAAATCCAATGTTCCAATGCATATGTATAAAGAACAGAAGCATTCTATACCTGTGTAGAAGGAAGAGGGTCAACTCCGGGTCTGTTTTCATTCCTTTAACTCCCTTAGTTATATCTATCCGTTCAATGCAGAGGTTTACAGGTGTTTTAGTCTGTGCTCTTTCACTCCCCCGTTTAACTTTCTTTTGCTTCCTGCCAGTCCAGCTCCAGTTCCAGTGTCCACCATTACACCAAAATAAATCCAAGAAATCCCTTTCTTTAGGAAAAAGATCTTACTCCTCACTTATTAAGCTTAGTCTCACTACTAAACTCTGCCGGTTGGTGTTGTCATAGTGACATAAGCCTGCCATAAGTCAGTCCAGTCTTGTCCGACCTGACCAGAGAAGCTGGAAATAGCATTTGGAAATAACCTATTTTGGTGCTGATAATCTCATTTTAAATTGCAGACTACGATCAGGCATATATATAAAAATGAGACTTTTTTAAGATCACGCAGAAAGTCTGTACAGCACCTTTAAATCAATAAATTATAGATAACTATTTAATTCATTCATTTCTACCTCTAATAGGACAGTAAAAGCTCCATGAACATCTCCCTTCTTCTCCAGCAAAAAGGCCGTTGCTTCACTATGATGGTACTTCTCTGTTATCTAAACAGATAAAAATGAAGGATTGGACAGACACAAAAAAGGAGAAGCACAAGGTTAAGACTCATAACTTTGCTTAAACTGTACTCTAATTACTACTACATATAATAACATGATGCAGCCTCTGAGTAATGTGTAGTATATTTAATGTGTCATTCCTGTTATTATTTCTGTCTATAAACCACACACATAGACTGGTAGTTTAGCTTTTAAACTCCTATACACTACACCAGTTCAGACTGTACCTGTACAGCCTCTTCAAGTCTGTAATGTTGAGAGGTTTGAAGGAAGGTAAGGAGCTTCTGGGGGGCGAAGCGGCAGAGTAAGTCCAGCAGAAGGTCATGGAGGTCCAGGTCCTCAGATAGGATGGTCTGTAGATGTGGGGATTCTCTGAATGACACAAAAAAGGCGAGAACTGAAACATGGGAGGCAGGAAATAAAGGCCAAGGACACACAGCAAAGTAGCAGAATTTGGATTATTAGCATGGTGTGTAAAAAGTACCTTGGTCCAAGAAGGCAACTTAGAAAGTTAAACAGCAGCTGGTCGTCCTGATGAAAAAGAGGAGTTTATGACAAAGAGCAAAAAGAGCATGAACATTAGGAGAAACACTGCCACAGAAACCTAAATAATACAAGTTCCAAAACCCAGGGAAACTATGAGAAATGAAAATAGAAACAGAACACAGGGATGTGCATTTCATAAACTCATACTTTATTCACAATAAATCATAGAAAACATAACTTATGTTAAAACTTACAAAAAGCGCAATTTAAAAAATGATGGATAATTTAGAACTTTATGGCAGCAAAATGACTCCAAAAAGCTGGAATGGGGGGCAACAAAAGGGTTTAAAAGCAAGTGGTACTAAAAGTAAAGAGCTGGGGAAACATTTTGCAACTAATTACATTTATTGGTAACTGGTCAATAATGTGTTTATAAAACAGCATCTGAGAGAGGCAGACTCTCCCACAAGTTTCTGTTGTTTTTAATTTTACCTCACACATTTATTCTATTACTTGTATATATCCTTTATATGTTGCATATATTTCTTCTATCTGTATTATAGAGTTGGCCTTTTGTATTTTTTGGTATTTGTTTGTGGTTTTGTATATTGTCAGTATTTTTCAGTATATATTTCCAGTATAATTTTGTGTGATAGTTTTCATATACAGTATTTATTTACACTTTAAGAATCTGCTGCTAAAAAGAATAGAGCTGCTAAATTGGTTTTCATTGTTCCTGCAACAGTGACAATAAAGATTTATTCTATTGTAAAGTAGAGATGGAGGCTCATCTGCTGGAGACTGCATCTATAAATTGAGGCACCAGTTTAGAATAATCTCCCTTAATGTAAAATTGTAATGTAAAAAATGTAAAATGTAAAATCTCATCATCTACATTTATAACATGGTAAAAAAAATTCCTAAAATCTGGAGAAATAGTACTAGATGCCCATACTCTTCGCACCCTCAGTCAGCACTACATTTAAGCCAGACATGATGTACAGAAATACAAAAATTCTGGCAAGAAGTGAAACAATATATCCAAAATTTTCTACAGATTCAAGTACCTTATTACCACAGCTGTTTATGTTGTGTTAATAATCAGTAATTTGAAGATTAAAAAGAATCAACAAATATTATAATAAAGAGAAAACCACATGTAAATAATGTGTGTGTCAAATTTGGAAAGAATCGGGTGAAAAGTGTCAGAGAAATTGGTTGGACAAAAATCTCGGATGGAAGGATGGAATTACTGGTATATCTATAAAGGCGGGGTATAAAAAACAGGCATGATTCTATAATGAAAATCACAATATGGGTTGAAGAACACGTCATTTGTCAAATCATCATCTGTGAATACAGTTCAAAGTGACATTCATAAATGCAGGAGACACCTCTTTCAATAAAGCCCTTTTAAAATGGATAGAGGGGAAGTGAAAAATTAATCTTGAATCAAAATTTGAGATTCTTTTTGAAAACCATCAATACTGTGTCCTCCAGATGAAAGAGAGGGACTGTGTGGGTTGTTACCAACACTTATTTCAAAAACCTGCTCGTCTGATGACACTGGGGTGCATTAGTGCCAGTAGAACGAGCAGCTCCAACATTTTGAAATGGCACCATCAGTTTTGACAGTTATGAACAGGTTTTAAAGCAACATATGTTCCCCTCCATGTGACATGTTTTTCAGGGAAGGCCATGCACATTTCATTAACACAATGCTAAACTGGCCTTCCAGGAGTTGAGTCTGGCTGCTGTGCTGGCCAGCCTGCAGTCCAGACCTTTCTCCAATAGAAAACATCAAGTTCATCATGAAATGGAAAATATGAAAACCCAGAGATTGTTGAGCAGATAGAAACTTAAAACAGACAAAAATAGGGCAATACTCCTCTCCCAAAACCCCAGCTACATGCTTTCTCATCTCCCAGTTGGTAAAAGGAGAGGGCATGCTACACAGGAGAACACATGGCTCTGTCCCAACTTTTTAGAGACATGTTGCTGCCATTAAATTCAAAGAATACCTTTCTTTCTTAAAATGGTACATTTCTCAGTTTAAATATTGGACTTCTTTTCTGTGTTCTTTTGTGAATAAAACATGGGTTTATGAGATTAGTAAATCATAGTATTTTTTTTTAATTTTACATAGCATGCCACCTTTTTCTGAATTGGGGTTGTACAAAGAATAATGCAAAAATAACTAGAAGCACTCGGAGAGCGCAGACCTCCGCCAAGGCTGATCAGTGGCCCCCCCTGTGGGCCCCCCCCCACGCCAAAGAGGTTATGTTTTTGCCAGGGTTTGTTTGTTTGTTTGTTTGTCTGTCTGTCTGTTTGTCTGTCCGTTAGTGTGCAACATAACTCAAAAAGTTATGGACAGATTTTGATGAAATTTTCAAGGTTTGTTGGAAATGGGCCCCCCCCACCCCCGATCACCACCAAAATTTAATCATTTCTTCCTTATCCCATTTCCAACAAACCCTGAAAATTTCATCAAAATCTGTCCATAACTTTTTGAGTTATGTTGCACACTAACGGACAGACAAACAGACAGACAAACAAACAAACCCTGGCAAAAACATAACCTCCTTGGCGGAGGTAAAAATGCTTTTCTACTCTGGAAGTATCTTAGCTTCTCCACAGTCAAGTGAAATATAAACAATATTTCACATAAGGCTCTCAAGTTTGTAATTTACCGGTACATGAGCTATTTTGGTCAGTTGTCTTTTTTTATATGACTTAATGTGGCATATACCTGTGATTTTTTAATGTTGGAATTAGTTTGAATTGTAAATAGAACTCAGACTTAACTTGGTAATGCTGTTCCTGGATACATTTAAAACATGTCTTTGAAATGGAATCCAGCGGGAACCTATGTTAAGACCTTATATCTGAAATATACCAAAAGAGGTCGTACTTTTCCAAATTCACTATTCATATATTTCTCACCAGTACATCACATTTATCATTTTATTCTCCATTGCATTAAGAAGTAATACACTTTAGACCAATGACCTTACCTGAAGCTCAGAGATTATTTGCTGCACCTCCTCAGAGAAGTGAAATACCACAAGGTCGGCTGACTTGTAGGGATCAAGAGTCACCAACTCCTGTTAATATACATTAATGCACATTAATGCATACATTTATAATTTCAATTATTAACCCTTAAAGACCCATGACTATTTTTGTCACAAAGTACAAATGATTTTTGTTGGCTTTCTCAAGTGATTTATCACCATTTTTTTTATAATACTACCATCCACAGTTTGAGTTTTTCAGTGAAAATCTGGTATTTTCCTCTATTTCATTTAGTGACCATGTAGATGTTCAGAAATCCTCTGAGTAAATTCAAAGGTTATCAGACCAAATCAGAATAAAATGAGGAAAAAGTTAACTTTTCCACTAAATATATCATTAACTGAAGATAAAACAGTGTTTTAATATGTGTATGTATACACGTAATTGTGTTTTAATATGTGTGTGTGTGTATTAAGACAGTTTTAGAACAATTTAGGACAATTAGAACAATCAATTTGTACAATATGTACAATATGTATTATCAACATGAAAATAAAAAGAAGTAAACATGAATAAGTATGCAAAATATTGTGTGTAATTATAGTTATGACTGGATGACTGGATGAGTTAAGACTGGATGACGACCGTGAATAGAATGGTGACGACTGGAGAGACAGTTGACAGCATGGAAAGACAGCTACCGGGGCAGCAGGGGCTAGCACCCCGAACTGCAGTTCCTGTGAAGGAGCACCCAAAAGCAAGCTACTAAGAACCCTTCCGAACCATACCCCCAGGGATTCCCGAGGGGGGGGGGGGTGAGAATCCCAATCGGACTGACCTACCGGCAATGACCCTAGCTAACGGACAATCGACAAAGAGCACAGTCTGCATCTGCGGCAAGGTGTGCAAAAACCCGACAGGTCTCAAAATCCACCAGACCAAGATGGCCTGTCTGAAGGGAGGACGAGTGAAGCAACGCACAGGTGCAGTGGCCAGCACTACAGACGAAGTGCTCGTCACGGTCCCTGATCAGACGGAGGAGGAGCCAGGCCCGGAGCCACCCCACAGCGCCCGGAACCTCCGAGCTGCACCAGCCCCCCCGCAAACTGGAACATCAGGACAACGTCGGGTTAAGTGGCCTGCCGCCAACAACAAGGAGTGGCTTCAGCTGGACGCGGACATTGACAAGATCATGGAGACAACAGTGAAGGGCGATGTGGACCACAAACTCCAGGCCATGTGCACCCTCATAACAACCATCGGCGCAGAACGGTTTGGGGTGACAGAAAGACCTGTGAGCAGTCAGGCAGTGAGACCCAACTGGCGGGAGCTCAAGATCTGTCAGCTGAGGCAGGAACTGAAGACCTTGAAACGCCAGCAAAGGAGGAGGAGAGAGGCGCCTTGTCTGAGCTCAGGCAGCTCTTGAGGAGAAACCTCGTCACACTCAGGAGAGCTGAAAGGCACAGAAGGAAGAGGAAAGAGAAGGCCAAGAAGCGCAAGGCATTCATTACCAACCCATTCAGCTTCACCAAGCGACTACTGGGACAGAAGAAGAACGGTAACCTGGTGTGTCCTGTGGAGGAGATCAACCACCACCTCAACATCACCTTCAGCGATCCAACAAGGGAGCAAGATCTTGGCCCATGCGAGGCACTGGTAAAGCCGCCAGAGCCCGGGGTGCAGTTTAACACTGCAGAGCCTACCCTGAAAGAGGTCAAAGAAGTAGTGATGGCTGCAAGATCCAGCTCCTCCCCAGGCCCCAGTGGAGTCCCTTACAGAGTCTACAAGCAGTGCCCCAAACTGCTTGTGCGACTCTGGAAGATCATGAAGGTGATCTGGCGCAGGGGAAGGGTCGCAACTCAGTGGAGGTCTGCAGAGGGAGTCTGGGTTCCGAAAGAAGAGGGTGCAAGTAACATCGAGCAGTTCCGTATCATCTCGCTGCTATGTGTTGAAGGGAAGATCTTCTTCAAGATAGTATCCCGACGGCTTACAGACTTCCTCCTGAAGAACGGCTACATAGACACCTCAGTACAGAAGGGGGGAGTTCCAGGTGTTCCGGGATGCCTAGAACACACGGGTGTTGTCTCGCAGCTGATCCGGGAGGCAAGGGAAAGCAGAGGGGATTTGGCAACACTCTGGCTGGACCTTACAAACGCCTATGGATCCATTCCCCACAAGCTCGTTGAAACAGCACTGACAAGACATCATGTGCCAGTGACCATCACCAACCTCATCCTAGACTATTATAACAACTTCCAGCTGAGGGTAACATCGGGATCATTCACATCTGCCTGGCAACGCCTGGAGAAGGGTATTATAACCGGCTGCACTATTTCAGTGCCACTCTTCTCCCTGGCTATGAACATGATTGTGAAGTCAGCTGAGGTGGAGTGTAGAGGCCCCTTGTCGAGATCTGGTACTCGGCAGCCTCCCATAAGAGCATTTATGGACGACCTCACAGTGATGGCAACCTCTGTTCCTGGCTGCAGATGGCTTCTCCAGGGGCTAGAGCGGCTCATCTCTTGGGCGAGGATGAGTTTCAAGCCCACCAAGTCCAGGTCTCTGGTCCTGAAGAAAGGCAGGGTGGCCGACCGGTTCCACTTTACCATAGGAGGGACACCAATTCCAACGATGATGGAAAAACCTGTCAAGAGCCTGGGCAAGGTCTTCAACTGCTCCTTGAGGGACTCAGACACACTCCAGCAAACCAAGGCTGAGCTGACATCATGGCTCACAGCAACAGACAAGTCGGGGCTACCAGGGAAATTCAAAACCTGGATCTACCAACACGGAGTCTTGCCAAGACTCCTTTGGCCCCTGCTTGTCTATGAGGTGCCCATGTCAATTGTGGAGACACTGGAACGGACCATCAGTCAGTTTCTCCGCAGGTGGCTTGGGCTCCCCCGATCCCTCAGCAGCATCGCACTGTATGGCCATTCCACCATGCTGCAACTTCCAATCAGCGGCCTAGTGGAGGTGTTTAAGGTCACACGTGCCAGGGAGCTGATGATGTACCGGGACTCCTCCGACAAGAAAGTCGCCACAGCAGGGATCCTGGTGAAAACTGGGAGAAAGTGGAAGGCACAGGAAGCCATTGACAGGGCAGAGGCACGGCTGCAGCACAACATCTTGGTGGGCAACACGGCAGTGGGCCAGGCAGGACTTGGCAGCTTACCCAAGCCCCGCTATGACAAAGCCAGAGGAAGGGAGAAACGTCAAATGGTACAGGATGTGATCAGAGCAGAGGTGGAGGAAGATCGGCGGGTCAAGATGGTGGCTATGTACCAACAAGGTGCCTGGACGAGGTGGGAGCACGCTGAACAGCGGAAAATCACCTGGCCAGAGCTCTGGAGACTCGAACCCCAGCACATGAAGTTCCTCATCCAGTCAGTATATGACGTTCTCCCTAGCCCAACCAATCTGCTGCGATGGGGCTTGGCAGACACTGCAGCATACCAGCTGTGCCAGAAGAGAGCCACCCTAGAGCACATCCTCAGTTGCTGCCCGAAGGCCTTGGGGGAAGGGCAGTACCGCTGGCGTCACGACCAGGTCCTCAGGGCTCTGGCAGACATGCTCAGCACAGCACTTACCAACTGCAAATACCAGCTCACCCCCAAGCAGTCCATCACCTTCGTCAGAGCTGGGGAGAAGGCACAACAGCAGCCAAGTTCCTCTGGGGGGCTCCTCACCACTGCACGAGACTGGAAACTCCATGTCGACCTGGGAAGACAGCTCAAGTTCCCAGAGAACATTTCGGCCACTTTACTTCGGCCAGACATGGTGTTAACATCAGAGTCAACAAAGCAAGTGGTCCTGGTTGAGCTTACTGTCCCCTGGGAAGACAGAATGGAGGAGGCCAATGAACGCAAGAGGGCCAAATATGCTGAGCTGGTGACTGAGTGCCGGCGCAATGGCTGGAAAGCCCACTGCGAACCAGTCGAGGTGGGGTGCCGGGGTTTTGCTGGCCAGTCACTACCCCGAACCCTAAAACTCCTTGGAGTAAAAGGTCAGCTGTGCAGAAGAGCCATCAAGAGTATCATAGAGGCTGCGGAAAAAGCCTCAAGGTGGCTATGGATCCGGAGGGGAGATCCGTGGAGTAGTGGGCCACTTGGACACAAGCCGGGGACTGATCACCCCCGGCTGGGTCGCCCGAGCGAGGGTGTTTGATGATCAAAGACCCGAAACACCCTATGACCTCGGGTTCATCACTGGTGATGTGTCCAAGTAGCACCTAGCGGTGTATTTAAGAACGAACGAACATGAAGGTATAAGAAGGAATTATAGAATCTGATGTCCACAGGCAGGAATGATTTCCCGTGTTGTTCAGAGGTACATTTATTTGATCAAATCAGATAGCTATTACGAAAAAGTAACTTTTTCAACAAAATATATAATTAACTGAATATAAACTAAATGTCTCCATCCACTGTCATTAATCCAACTCCATGGGTTTTACTGGTGAATCAATGTTGTAGATGACAGTGTTTCCACGTTTTCTATGGAGCCTCTGAATGTCCAAATGGGTCATATTTGATGACCATAAAAAGATGACAAACTGTATTTTACACAAATTATTTACATGTATTGATAGGATTAGTGGATCAACAGGTATTAAACATTTTAGATCAGAAGATGCTTTTAATCAGAGCTGACATTTGGGTCTTTATGGGTTAAAAGAAAAAAGTATGTAAATACTTTTTGTGAAATAGTCATACATGTCCACACCTGTATGCGCTGTAGTGATTTCTCCCTGACAGTTTGTTTCTCCTCAGGACTATAGCCAGGCATGGACAGCAGATTGTGAATGTAGCTGAAGATTTCCCCCTAACAAAAACAAAATGCATACATGCAAGATCAGCACATACTGTATAGTTTGTTTCTTTTTTTTTTTTTTTGGATGAATATTTGGTTGAGGCCTCTCCACATGCTACCTTTCTGAGGGGATCTCTCAGGTAGCAGTCAATGATTCGATCATATAGATGTTTCTTCTCATACAGAAACTCGCAGATTTGGTAGCTGGATGGAGAGAAAAAAAGGCACAAAGAAATGTAAGTTAACAAAAGTATCAGAGACAAATATAACTAATCAGAATAACATAGACTGTAAACGTGTCAAAATGAGCCAGAAATATTAAAACTAGACCTGAAACGATTGATTGATTAAAAAAAAAAAAAAAAAAAATTCAATTACATTTTCCCTGAAACGAAGCTTCATTTCCTTAATTTTGCTGCTGCTAAAGTTTGCTTTAACTGTTGTGTTTCATATGGATGCTTATTATGATACAAATGATGCCAGGATCAACACACAGTTGTATGTTAGTTCCATCTTAAGTCATCAGTAAGTTATTAAGTTGGATCCAAATGTGTTGAAAGCTGTGGTGTACATGTTGTTTGTAGATGTCATTTGATTTTTTTCTTTTTAAATATACTTTTATTCTTTTTGGGGTTGTTGTTTCAGCTGGTTCTGGAATACAGGACAATTTGTTTGTCTTTTTCACATTTTTTGTAATTTTTTTCATCTATTCAAACAATCGTTAAATCTAATCGAATTGAAGACAATAATAAATAGATTAACTGATTACAAAAATAATTCATAGCTGCAGCTCTAATTAAAACCAGTGAAATATGGATGAGACTGTAGGTGCAAATGTAAATGTAAATGATCTTGGAAAATTAAGTAGCCATAAAGAGGACGTCCTACTGCTCTTATGTTCCTCCTGCGAGTCTCACTGCTTGCTTCCCTTTCTTTATAACAGAAGCAGAGCGCAGCACTAAATACTGTTTAACTAGCAAAACTGGCTTAGAAATGGAGGCTTTTTAATGTCAACAAACATTTAGATCAAAGTACACATAAATGATTCATATATTTTAATTGTGATATTTAGCATTATTAGCAATCCATGAAATATGGGAATTCAATCAAACAATCAATCAAATTTTTTTTATATAGCGCCAAAACATTACAGAAGTTATCTCTTTACACCTTACATATAGAGCTGGTCAAAACCAGATTCTCAAGCCAATTTACAGAATCCTCCAGGAGCAAACACTTATGACTGGTGACAGTAGAGACGAAAAACTTCCTTTTAACAGGCAGAAACCTCGAGCAGACCCTGACTCCTGGAGGACGGCTGATGGTTAAAGAGAGAGGTTAAAGGAAAAGAAAAAAAGTGAGTGAGAGAGTGAGTGAGAGAGAGAGAGAGAGAGAGAGACTGGGGGAGAGGGGGGGGGGATAGGGGGAGATGCAGTGGATGCACAGCAAACTGAATTTGAACTGTCAAAAAGTAGATTAGCTGGTGCTAGTATAATTACCAAGTTACACTTACTAAATACATTTAATGAGCACAACTGTCACTATCAGTCTTTGTCATTTACTTACAACTTGGCCTTCTCTGCCAAAGTCAACAGCCTTTGTTCATCAAAGTGGACCACACTGCCAACATGCAGCAGCTCCAGCAGAACCTACAAAGCAGTCACACAGAGACCAAACATGAATCATTTTGTTAAAAAGAAAGTCACAAAAAAAATGAGGTGAAATTAAAGGTGAACAGGATAGCAACAAATTCTTCATCTGTTTCATACACTGTTTAATATTGTGAGACTGCAACTTTCAACAGCTGTCGTTAAAGTTCTCACAATATTAAAATTTGAGTATAAATAAATTGATTATTTATTATACAAATTGTTGTGATGAAGTATATTACTGACTATTCCATTCACTTCATGCCACCACTGTAGAATCAATTTACTTTAATACTTTAAATATCCACATACACCTTATGAAGCAGAAGACACATTTATTGCCATTGACTTCTGTAACATTAAAACACTGAGTACTGCTAATACAAAATGAACATGGCAGATACAGTATGATAGACTTTAAATATATGAAGTCAATAACTAATACTGAGTTAAGGTACAAAATCAAAACAAGCCACAGTGGTGTTATTTTCACATTGAACTCAAAGCAGAAGATCTGACTGGGTAATGGTAAAGCCTCAGCCACAAATGCCGTTACAAACAGCTATGAACACCGTGCAAATGATTTATGGACCATTTTGTACGACCTTCTCCAGCCGGCCATATAAGAATGGTGTGTTCATGCAGTGTTCATGGACCGTTTCTAAGTTCATTGCCAGGTGAGCAATCTTGTCCAAGATTTTCTACAAACGCAGTACGAAACCCCCTTTCGCACGGCGCACTATCGAATGCCTTATGAACAACCTAAGAACAACGCATGACGTTTGTGGATCAGGACACCATTCCAGGATCCACATGTTCCTGCGGTGGCCACAAGTAGATCTCAAGAACACATTACAGTGTTATTAGGGGTCCCTTATGGCGTCCACATGAACGGATGCACAGACAGAGATTTGCATGGCTTACTTAAGGTGGACGTAAGGTGAAGTGTGGCAATGGTATTACATTCGTGGCATTCTTAGAGGGGTCGAATACAAACTGTCAAGACGGAGTGAATGACTGGACTCAAACGCACGGTGCAGAACATATAAAGGATAAAGTATTTTATAAACAGAAAAATAAGCTTGAAAAAACAACACCAAACCTGCAGAGAGATGATGCACAGTCCACAGTACCAGGGTGACAAGGATCAGGCTGATGGAGAGAATGTGCGTGCCCTACAGTTAGTGTTTTTAAATGTTCAGTTCCCTCTATTATTCTTGTGTATATTTATTTTATTCTTAAACCTTCTCCATCAAATTTCTTAATTTGATGTCTTATTATGACTCCTAATTTCTAACAGTACAGGTCAGTTTTCCCGCATACGTTACAGGAATGCCGTTTCAACGCCATGGACAGCGCACAATCCCAAACATAAATGCACATTCTAAAACATTTAATGTAAAAAAAAAAAGAGCTTAACGTAGTTTAATGTCTGAAAAAAGCATCAATAATCACTAAATTATGGTGGACATCTGTAATGCTGGGATAGGCTCCAGCGCCTCCGCGACCATCTGAGGGATAAAGTGGCTCAGAAAATGAATGAATGCGTGAAATAATGAATGAAAAAACAACACTCTCAGATTAAACTATGTCCAGTTTTTTTGTAGAGGTGAAAGTGGACATGACACCAGATGTCCACACAAACTTTGGTGCTGATTGGTCACTGTTCTGGGGCATTAAACTACGTTAAGCTGGTTTTTATTTTAAGTGCTTTAGAGTGTCCCTCTTCTTTCTCTGCTGTCGGACCAAAACAGCCAAAACAACCACTAGATCTTCCTCTTCTTCATCTTGTAGCTGTAGAAGTTTCAGTCTTGTGAACATTATTACCATCTTGAATGCAATGATCATGACATGGGATGGAGTACACGGCCACTGTTGATATACCGATCTAAATATTCTGAAATGACGTAAGATCTTCCTACCATCAACTTGAGAACTTGAGAGTTTCATGTAGGGCTGATGTACATTCACCTTACGACACAATAATTTGTGAAGTGGCCGTAGGTCTGACGTAGGAAGGTCCCAAGGCACCCTTACAAAGACCGTGACAACTGTATGGTGTTCATATGACACAAAATTACGTTATTTTCTCACGGAGGCCTCAAGATCTTCTTGCGGCAGCCGTACGGACTTCATAAGAGGTCTGTAAGAAACTACTGCTCCCTCCACGAATGTCTACGTAAGAACCGGGAGATTCATACAAACCCATCGTTCGTAAGAAACTTTGAGACTGAGGCTTTACTCTGTACTGGGACATATTACAGCTTTACATCCTAACTGGAGCTCTAGAGAGTGGGATTAGTATTTAACAAACCTGCTGCCTTTCAGTGTGTCGAGAGTCATCAACCGGACTACAAAGAAACTCAAGAACCTTTGAAGACAAAAGAGAAAACAAACTACAATATACAGTACAACACAATATATGAGGCAGAGGTAGAACTGGCCATACTAACAGAAGCTGAATCCATAGAGGAAAGTTTTATTTTAAGGCTGTGATCTCACATCTTAGATAGATAATTATCTGATTATAGGGGGAAAACTGTGTGTTGCCCATAGATTTGAACCATACAAACAGCAAAAACTCATTTGCAGCTGCTTTTATTGTGTGGTATCCTTTCAGATTAAATGAATTGCACAACATAGTTTCAGAGGTCGCTTTTTTTCTGAAACACATCTGGACAACTGGATCTAGATCTGGATTTAGCATTTCTTTTTTACTAAACTTGCTACAAGCTTCGCTGCTTTACTGTCTATCTCATTAATTGCACTGAACTATTGAAACAGACCACACTCGTGCCTGAGAAATTTAAGAAAGTCCAAAAACCACTTAGGGAGTATGTGTGTGTGTTTTTTTTAATCTACACTTAGTGTTAATTGACTATTGTTATTGACTTTGTCCTTGTGTTTTTTAGTTTGATTGTCCTTTGTTAGTTCTATGGCTGCAGTGTTTCATCCCTTAGTGTCATTTGGGATAAAATACTATCTCTGACAGACAAATTCCATCTAACAATAAATGACAATAAAGTCTTGTTTTTACATTTTTATATCTTAGAATTAAGAGAACAGAGTAGTCAGTATGTACATCATTTTATTTTCAGAGAATAACTGGAAAACCTTTCAGTTCTTTTTAACCAAACCTGCTACATCTCAACACTTGAAATGGTTGCTTTTGAGATTTTGTCATTACATATTGGATATATTTGTCAAGTCATTTGCCTTCATTTTGTTTCCAGACCAGAACTAGGAATGAACTAGAAAATATTTTCGTATTTTTTCACTTAACTCCACAAGGAACTACTTGACAAAGTCAAGGAAAACTAACCTACTATAATTAACAAATCATATTTTTCCATTTTGTGACATCCTCTAATGGCTCTTGTTTTCCAAGCCAGTGTGTACCAATACAGTGTACACTTCTAGTACAAACAATACACAACTGAATTATAAAGCACTTTACACTGACTCCATTATTCACTACCTAGGACTGGGATGGAGTGGGATTTGAACTGCCAACTCTCTAGTTATTGCTCTACTTCCTAAGCCTCAGTTGCCCTACAGATGGGTAAACCTTTAATACTAAAATTGTTTGGGGTATTTGGAGATTTGAATAGTTACCTGATCAAAGAGCTTCCTGTTAACAAAGAGTGTGTTGTCTGGTTTGGCCAGCTGGCGAGCTAAAAAGGTGAAGAGCCCGCCCACCTGGGAGGGAGTAAAGTCTGGGTTGTCCACCATCACCTAGGAACAAAAAAAGACAGATTACTACCTGAAACAGAGGATGATAGTGAAATGAAAACTGTACTATTTAATCAACTCTCTTAAAGTAACACTGACAATGAAAAAGATAAGATTAATCTACTGTTCTGGTGCAAACCTTGAGGTGAACACAATGTATACATCCAGTTCCAATTAACAGCCCTGTCTACATCATTGTTTTATTTTACAGCAGTAAAAAATAGAATAAAATAAGTGAAAAAATAAGACAATACCCCCGCCCCAAATGCACAACACTTTGTCCCTCCTGCTCACTGATACTGCTTAGTCAGGGATTCATTTGGAATTTTAAATGAAAGACAATTGTAAACTAGATAAAACTAAATTGCTGTCCTTTTTGGGTAGCTCAGTTAAATCAAGACAAACATTGTTCTGCCCAAGTGTTAACTTTTAATCTGACCACACTTTGTCTGTTTGGGTGAATAGACTTCAAGCAATCGGTTGGACAAATTTACTAAGGTCAAATTTTCAAAACTTAACATAAAATCCAAAAACATTCCAGTCAAAACGTGTGTCAAATTTGAAAAGAATCGGATGAATAGTCTTCAAGAAATTGACTGGACAAAAATCTTTGATGGATGGACAGAATACCCCCAATCTAAAATGTAAACATACACCCACACACACATGCCAAAAAAAAACAAAACTAACAAAAAGAAAAACAATAAATATTTTTTATATATCCTTTAACTTTTATACTATTTTTTTACTTTTATACTTTTTGTGGTTGTTGTTTCAGCTGGTTCTGGAATAAATTTGTAATTTCACATTTTTACTTTTTTTTTGCCTATTCAAACAATCGTTTAATAAAATGGAGGAAAATAATCAAGAGATTTATCAATTACAAAAATAACTGATAGCTGCAGCTCTAAGTATATCTAATATAATATAATATAATATATTAATATTTATAACAATTTCCTGCATGTGTCAGTATGAGGATCTCAGGCTGGGGTGGGAGATTAGGGTAAGTGATCAAAAACATCACAACACAACAGACTGTTTGCATCTACAGTATAGGTAGCAGTTGTCTTTGGGGTAATATATAGCATAAAATTTCTTCATTTCCACCTCTCACTAAGCTCCAAGTTGCATAACTGTTGAGCTATGTGTACCACATCATCTAATACAATTATGGACTTAAAAGCCATCATCAAAACAAGAACAATAATTACATTTTCTTACTTCTCTTATAGTAATTATTTTGCCACATCTTCCAACCCTAGTTTTTATTTTACCTGGAGTAAGATGTCCACGATCCTCTGTTGGTACTCAAGTGCCTGCTTGTCATTCTTAAAGTCTTCAAATGTCTGTGAGAACCAGAACAATCAAGAATGGCACGACATTTTGATGTATCATAATTGTAGGAGGTGGCTGTGGATAATCCACACAATTACAGTCCAACTAATTTTTTCACATGAATGTCACAGTTCATCATTTCCAAAAGTGTAAGACTGCCTTTTCCACAATTAGGGTCAGGCTGCCAATTGTCAATATCATTAGCCTCATAGCATAATTGCCTAAGTTGTATTTTTGACCAAATTGTGATATCTGCGTAACTGTACTCTCTTTACACTGCTGATTGATTTTTGATCATTAGCTAAGACCTGAAAAAATAAATATGACTGAGGTTATTATGTCATGAGGCTAATGATATGATATGTAAATTAATTTGGATTAAAATACAAGAAGAATGCTCTCTGGAAGATTCGATCTGTATTGACCAAACCAAAATCATGTCCTGAAGGACAAAACACTGATACATTATACTAAATATACCAGTTTACAAAATATAAGGCAAGAGATCACACATTAACCACAACTATTATAATAAAGGACAAAATGTCACCTCACCATGGCGAGGACATTGAGGAATTCCCGTGTATCAAAGTGAAGAAGAGTACGAATAAATGGGAAAACTGCCTCTTCCTCTGATGAGTCGACTGAATGCAAGCGGATCAGAAACTCAAATACCTGACACACATAAACACATACACACACGCACAAACTGGTTTAGTCCAACAGTAAAGTAAAAACATTGAATCTTAACAGCAAAATATCCTTCACTATGCTTTGATGTTTCAGAAGTGTGTAGACCAGGGGTCACCAATCCTGGTCCTCCAGGGCTACTATCCTGCATGCTTTAGATGTATCCCTCTCCCAGCACACCTGACGGTCATTATCAGGCTTCTGCAGTGCCTGATGATAGGCCTGTCATTTGAATCAGGTGGGTTGGAAGAGGGATACATCTAAAACATGCAGGATAGTAGCCCTCGAGGACCAGGATTGGTGACCCCTGGTGTAGACAAACTTAACAATTAGAACTTTTGAGCTTCTTTAATCTGAATTCATAATGAAAAAATCAGAGTGCTTCCTAAAAGTATTTAGATACCTGGTTCTTAACCTGAACCACAAGATCTTCAGGAATGTCTCCTAAAGGGTAGGCCCTTCCTGCAAGACAGCAACTACAAACACACATACACATAAACAACTTAACATTTTATGTGCTATCATTACTACATTTCCATTTTTAACACAAGTAATGTACACTTTTTGAGTCATACATGTGCATAGTAATATATAAATTCTTTGTGTACGTGTTAGAGAAAGGACTGCTTCCTCGGATTTAGGCAGATGGAAAGGCACAGAACATACAATTGACTCTATAATATACACATTATGCACCATGTCAGTCTTTGAAACAAACATCTTATAACTTGAAATGTTTTATGATAAACATCACTCCCTCATGCTTCATATAATGTTACTATAGAGGGAATGCACATCTGTCACTTTCCCCCTGGGCCACGCCCCTCTAAGTCAGACTGAGTGGCAAAAACAAACTGGCTCACCATGATGGAGCATAGCAGTAACTACAGTGAGACCGGGAAAAATGTGGAATATAACATGAAATTAAAGACAACTGGACTGGACATGGATCCATACAAGCTACCAAACAACAAGTGGTCTATGAACACTGATATGTGGACAGAAATCACGTATCCTGACATTTATATGAACCTGATTTCAACGCCGGGAAAATACACAATGCAAAGCCTGAAAGCATCCAAAAGCCAAGGAGTTGTTGACATCCTCGTCATTGTTAATTAGAGGATTACAGTTGGTGAGTGCTTTCAAGTCAACATACTATTGTTTTTGAGGTTTTATGTCAGTGCAGATGTATTTTCTTGGCGGTGATTGCCAAGGTAAAGGCCCAGCAGTAGTGCTCACAGTTCACTACTGATTTACTGTAGTTTAACCCTTAGTATTGACCCAAGTGAGTGGATGATCTACTGGTACTTTGGATATTTAAGTATAGTTAACATCAAATACTTGATACAACACAGCTACAACAGCTTTGTGCTAGAGTAGCCCCTTATTTGGAAAACTAGGTTAGCCTCAGATTAAGCTAGTTTACAAATCATGTAGAGCACAAGGTTCATAATCACACAACTGAAGACAAAAATGTTTCAGTTATGAAATATAGAACTAAATGACAGATGCTAACATTAAGAGCTTTACTAAGAAGTAACATTAGCCAAAACAATATGTAATTTAAGGTATGATTTTACAGAAGAATACAGCACAAATTAACGTTTCCTGACACGAAATGGCAACCAAATCCAGGTTTCGTTGCCTGGATTCCAGTTATTTCTACGAATTGTAGCAATCCATCTGCTTCTTCTGTCTTTGGCTTTAGGTAGCCAGTAAAACGATAGCTCCAAGTGCTTTTTAAACCTATTTATGCAATCAATGGCACAACAGCTCTTCCCCATTTTTTAGATTGCTCTAAAGTTTTCGCAGTATTCAAGCCAAAGCCGCTACTCATCTCCCTCTTTCTGCCACTCAGTGGGCGTAACCGTGGTGACTTCTGCTAGCGGTGACATCACGTGCATACTCTCTATAGACTGATTCCAAACTTTGACCATAACGAGAACCAGCTCAAGTTCATTAGAGATCTTTGTTCACTAACCTTATATACACAAGGACTTTGTTTCCCATCACAACTTCTTCATCTGTCCAAAAAGAAAATTCAAATAATAAAAAAAAAACATTCATTTTAAGTTTTACAGTAACCTCTTTGAAAGCCATTGTGCAAGAGGAAACTATGCATACTTTCCTTAAGAACAAACATCTGCAGATTTTGCCAGTCAGAATTACATACATTTTGTACCATTTTGATGTCAAATATGGACTTAGCAGGGGGTATCCAAAAGTATTAAAACAAATTAAAGTTTTGGCAGTGAGACAAACTGATTCCTTGCATAAATGTTATTTATTAGTCACTAAAAGTCTTCAACATTTCTGAATTACACAATTTATTTTCAGTTTATCTCAGAAGCACATAGAAAAAAAATCCCAAAAAAGCACCAACGCTTGTAAAAACAAAGTAAGTGTCACTGCCACAACTGTATATTGGTTGTAATGGTAGGCCTACATTTACAAAGAAACACCAGAATAACAAGGATTTAAAATAATACATGAGAGAAATATTTTGGAGTTTGCACTTAGGATATCTAGTAGTCAGGGAGATCCATTTAACCTGTCAGTTGCATCAGTTAAGTCCATGAGGGTTTAGTGATTAGGATTCACTGTGTTACTGTGAATTTTCAGTGAATTTCTCACAGCATCTTGGTCCAAATATATACACAAACATGCTTCCCCATGATCTGAAAACAAAACAATAGCACCAAGATGTGTTGCAGTATTGCAATACTAGTTGATATCTGGGACGGTGACTCTCTTTGTTGTCATAAAGAGAAAATCTGGCTGTCTTTCATCCTTTTTTTCCAACAACATGAAGATCGTCTTCCTTTGAATGAACCCCAATCTGAGCAAAACACCAATCAGCCACCTACTTCACTTTTGTGTGTTACAATATTCCTACTATGACACAATGGTAAATAAAACATAGAATCAGAGACTTAACTGTAAACAGAGTGATTCTATGTAACTGGATGACAGAACATGGATTTTATTACACAACCTGCCAACTTCCCCTTTTAATCTGAACACAGCATTCAGGAGAACCATGGGATTGCTCTACGGTTCTAAGGCTCACCTGTAAGGCTCCTTCCCTCTTTAAGTGGTGGGCCAATCATTGCAAACAGTTTCTGAAATGTAAAAGAAGTCATCAAATCTAACAGTTAAATGTCGGGTATGCTGCTAGTGATGTGTTGATGGTGGACTTACCTCCAAAGGTGTAATATAGTCATTCATTCCACTGTTAAAAACGTATATCATCGCGTCGTATAGTTGGTTGTCCCAACACACCTTAACCACCTTCAAAGACACACAAAGGACCAGTCTTACTGAAAATAAAAACATCCATCCATCCATCCATCCATCCATCCATCCAGCCATCCAGCCATTCATCCAGCGTTTTAATCCTAATAATGGTCACAAGGGTGCCGGAGCCAATCCCGGCTCCCAAAGGGTGAAGGACTCTCACACACACATCTATGGGTGATTTAAAATGACCAGTTAACCTATTAAGTGCATGTCTTTGGACCATGGGAGGAAGCCATATGAAAAATAAAGTTTTTTACTCTATGCATTATCTTGTCTGTTCATTGATTAGTCCTGGTGCTTGAACTGGTTCTGTTCAGGGTTTTGGAACCTCAGTTGCATGATTTCATAGGTTTTCAGTGCAACTACAATAATCAAGGATTCATCAGAGAGTAACAGAGAGCAGAGCATAATGTACAACAACATATAATAATAACATATCACCACATCCAGAACAAACTTCTTCTTTTTTCAGTCTCTGCAATGTTTAATAGTTTTCCTTGTGATTAAGGACAATCAATATGTTTACTGTTACTTGTGCTTCTTTCTAAATATACATATCAAAGCACTCTATTAAAACACAATTAGAACAAGCAAATTGTACAATATGTACTCAACAAATATTACCAATATGATAAGTAAAAGAAATACACATGAATAAGTGTGCCAAATACAGCTGCGTGTAATTATGGGGTTATAAGGAGGAATTATACAGGGTGATGGCTACGTTCAGTGGATCCATCTTGTAACCAAGGTTCCAGGTTCCAAACAAATGTGTTTTTGGACAAAATGCTCTTCAAAGAGCAAGTTCAAAGAGCATCATGTTGGTGGGAAACAGGTTTGTATGTTCAACTTACTAACTAAACTCACCTGTTGTATGTCCAGGCTGGTAACATCTAGATGGACAATGCATCGCTCTAGACTATCCATCATACCGTTGCCATGGTAATGTGCAAGGAGGTCCCTCATGATTGGTGTGGTTAGATGACCAAGGCGGTCAGCTACGATGTACGACTCCAGTAACTCCAGAAACACGCCCTTAGCAACGACATTCTCCACAAGCCGAGCATAGAGTTGGTTGAACAACAGGTCACTGCACATGGAAGCACATGATCACACACACCATTTCCTTTGGCCGATAACACAGCTGATAAAACTTAGAATCAGTTACATCTCCTGGTGGGTTACAACAAATAAACAACTAAATGCATCAGGCTCAGAAAAACACTGAACTGTCTATGAAAATAGGATTGTATGTATAAGTTATTTTGTGTTATAATTGAATGGTTTGCTTGAAATGAGTAAGCATGAACTGCAAAGGACCCAAATTAAAACAGAAATCTGCAACTTTTTTTTCTTGTTTTTGGCCAAATGAAAATGAAAGGCAGGTGAGAAAAAGGTGCATCCATCCAAATCTTTTGTTTCCACAAAAAAGTTAATTTTAGAATGTTTGAGAAGTGATGACAGAATCAAAGAAACAACTATCAGTATTCCACTGGTTTTTGTACAACCTTCTACCAGTCCCTCAATGTAACTCTTGGAACCTAACATTGGTGGTTATGTTTGCAGTGCAGTGTAAATGATCAATGTGACTTACAGCCGCTGTAGCAGCAGGCAGTAATCCACCAGGACAGGAATCACATCCTGAACAAACCACAGAGAAAGAGAGGCAGAGACAGAGAGAAAAAAGGGGATTTGACTTCTAATTTTCTTCCCTATAATTTCAACAAAATAGGCACGAGGGTGGAAAAAAAAATGACATTTTGTCTTGACATGTCCTAAGCAGAAAGCTCTAGATTACATTAAATGTCTCAGTATAAATTTTTGTAGATTTGGCTGAAGACTGGACTTGGATTTTGGAGCATATGGTGAGCATATCTGGACAATAGGGCAGAGCTGCAGAACATAGGGATTCACCCTTAAGCCTGTTTGTTGTATGATCCAGTAGAAAGGTTTGCCTTGCCCACCCAAAGACACAAACACTGGAAAGTTTCTGTTTTATACAACTATTTTAAATTTACTCTTTTTTTTTTTTAAATGCACATTTGACAAAAACAACATGTAGTTATAGTCTATAATTCCAAGATTTATTCCTACTGTCTATTATCTGTTCTCTTGTAAAATGACCTGAAAATGTTTCTGTGTAAAACACATTTGAAGTTATTTAAATGACATGGTGGCAGATATATCAGGCTGTAGATGTTTTTCTTGATGTATATTAGAAGGGATTTAGATGATTCTGATCAGTATTTCTTGATTGCATTGTAATTTCTTTGAACTAGGCCTTGTTAACTGTAGTGCTGCCAGTCTTTTCCAGAGTCCAGCTGTCAAGAAGATGCTTAATCTCAAAAGGTTTTTCCTGGTTAAATAAAGGTAAAACAAACTCTAAAATGCTATTTAGCTTACATGAAAATGTTGCTCCATTACTTGGATCTTGCCCTGTTCTGGACACTTCCTCAATGCATGCTCCGTAAACTGAAAAAGGATCTCGACCATCTACAAACACAGAGTGGTACTAGTTTAGAAATTAACTCAGCAATGTTACAATGTACTGTTCATGGGATACAGAGGGAAATCAGTAGTAGTGTTTATCTGTCTTACCTTATCACCTACCACTCCCTTCCTTTTTACTGGATCTCCAAACATGCCTGGAATCAATCACATTAGTATCGGAACAATATGAGACTGTCACAGTTATTTGGTATTTGTCAAGTTATAGCAGCAGAACAGTGTAGTCTTATGGTGTTTGGTCATTGAGACACCTTTACACCTGGTATTATAATGCTGCCTGTGTCTGAATAAATTATTGGACATAAATGCAGTGATTGGATTTCACTTGGACCTGCCTCAGAACATCTGGAGGTAGTTTGGCTCACATTTCACAGGGATCCTTGGTCAGTGTTGTCATAATCCATACAATGTATTCGGATCATGGATTAATTATTTAATATTTTATGTTTACATTAATACACCCATGACTATGACATCATTTCTCACTGTGCTTGGACCCACAAATAACGCTGAGCACTTGCATCACGTTAGCTAACCTGAAGAAAATGAAAAGAAACTGATGTCCACAGAGCCCCAAGAAACAAGACCTTAGTTAGCTTTATGTGGTGCAGTTGAAGCAAATCTGGACGGTTCCAACACTAATTAAACATATCAAAACACATGTGAGCAAGTTGCCAGTAGACCTGTGTACACTAACAAAAAAGTAATCACGAAATTAATTGAATTTAGTTTCCTTTGTTAAACACATGTTAATGTGGGCTTACATGTGAACAGAACAGATGAGGTGCTTCAACATGAAGCCAATGATTTTAAGTGTTCACGGACTAACCTTAGACTGAGTGGATCTAGAGAGACTTGAATGAAAAGAATAAAGATGAGTATTTCTGCTGACAAATTTGGATAATATCCTTTGGCACAGATTGCATTTTTAATACCAGGTGTATAATGGGCCTGAATGTGACAAAACCAAGGCCCTGATGGAAATCTGTCTTCTATCACTGTTTTACAAAGTGTGCTGTATGTACTGTATATGGTATGATATACTCACCAACAACAGCTTTAGCAGTTCCTTCATGGAAGGACCATGCCAAAGACAAAGCCTCGACAAAGTTCTCCTGCTTCAGCAGGCAGTCAATTCGCTGGACACATACAGAAGGAAAACGGATTGAATCTGGGTTGAATACTTGCAAGTTATCTAATGCATATGATCTAATATTTCAAATAAATAATGTAGAAAAAAATTGTTTTGTTGACTTCACAAGTGTACAGTGACACTGATTTTTTGAATAAAGGTTTTTCAAATACGATGCTGGTGAAACCGACTTCCTAGGGTGAGTTCTGATTTCATGATCTTGACCTTACATTATGTGACCTTATATTTATGTAAGTTTATTCATTCATTTATTTATATATATAAATATGTATATAAATAGCAGATTTCTTTTTTTCTATTCACATTTAATGTTTTACTCTTGTATGTTTTCTACCTGTCTTGTCTTTGTTTTTTATATTTTACTGCAGTTAACAGTAAAATATCCTCACTGTGGGATGAAAAAAGTCTTATCTTATCTCATCTCATCCCATCTCTTTTGTCACTAAAGAGCCGTTTTCTAAAACCAAATGCAAAGCACTTTATCTTTTTTATTATCAAGTAAACATAAATAAAAAGGCAATTTCTACTGCCACAGTACTGTGGCACAAAATATCGTTTTTTCTATTGCCCCAGACCAATCAAATGTTGGTATTTGGACTAGAGCCAGTCAGGGATACTGTTCCGTGAATTCATTAGTCTCTCGTTGCCACAGTACTGTGGTGATAAATGGCATATACTTCAGTGCATTCTTTTGTGCATTTTGATACCACAGTACTGTGGCAATTGATGGAAGAAATGACAAATTAGTGATAGTGTATAGTATAGAATAGGAATTATTGTTCTAAATACTCTATATGTTGTTTTATGGTGTTCTTTGCTCTGAAGGCTGGAGAAAGTGGGTGGAGGGCACCAATTAGCTCTGTGGTAATAGACAAACTGATATTTTGTGCCACAGTACTGTGTCAGTAGCCACTTTGAAATAAAAAGGCTAAGAGTGGCTAAATTATGTGTTCTGTTGTGTGTAGTTAAAACAGTAGTGTCTTGTACATACCTCTCTCCAGGTCCTTAGAGTCATAATGTGAGCTGACTGCAAAACAAGTGAATATGACACTATTAAACAACAGACACAAATATTTGCTCAGGTGTGCTTTTGAACAAAACACTTGAATCCATTTGAATTTTCCCATTACTACATACTGCATGTTCTCACTAACAATTACCTTTTTTTTTTCCTCAACAGGTACCTAAAAATACAAGTTTCTGTTTCTCAACCTTGACTTGTAACATCTGTCACGTGAGGGGGTTGTCTTTTCTTTGTGGTATTTTCTCTTCCATGTAGGTGGAAATCAGTATTTAATAATAATATTTATTTAATAAGTATTTAGTAAAAAATAATCCCCTTTGGATGCATACCGGAAAAACTGAAAGTGTATGAAAATGTGAGGAATAAAAGTATAGGTATTTGTGTTAAAATGTAGAAAGCATGTCTAAAAGTAATCTACAGATTAGAGCCTGACCGATATGGGATTTTTGGGTCCAATGCCAATACCAATATTGGGGGCTATAAAAGCCAATATCCAATATACCAGCTGAAAACCAATATATTGGTCGATATATGAAATAAGAACATTGATATACACAGGCTATAATAGTCTTATATTAGATAATGGTGGACATGTGAATTAACAGTTACATCTTTGTTCATCTCACAAAGATAATTTACACATCTTTAAAACACTGTATAATAGTCTTCTATTAGACTAGTATGTGACCTGTGGGGAACCACGGGTTGTAGATGTGGTAGTTTTTATGCTGGGGAGAGCAGACTTTTTGGGAGAAGATGTGAGTCTATATTTTATAAGTAGTAACATAAAAATTGTTTGGTAAATCATTCTGTAAAATGTAAGCGACAATTAATATACAGTACATAAGATGGGGGGCAGATAGTGGTCTGTGATTTTCGGGGGGGGGGGGGGGGGATTAATTGGTCAGACTCTACTACACATATCTGACAACTCTACCTCCCACCTTTGCCCATAGAATACCATCAAACAAATAATTTCAGGCAGGTTAGTACATCAATATTACACTCTAGCTTTTATTCTGTACTGACGTGTTTCCACAACAGCCCACAGTGGAGCAGAGAAAATAAGAAGAAACTATCTCAGATCGACCTCTTCCATTCATACTTTTGCCCAAAGAACTGACCAAGATAAGGTCTGTACAACATTATTGTGTTGTTTTCCCCACACAAGGACTGTAAGCTACATCCACAGTCAAACGTGTACACTGTAAAAAAGAAAAAGCTAACTTAAAATTTCAAGGCAACTTATTGCACTGACTTTTTGAGTTTACATGACAACTACAATGCCTAAGTAGTGAAGAAACTTGTGCCAACTTACACTTTTGGTCTCAGATAACTTAACTTTCACACAAACTCCATATTTTCAGTTTTACACAATAAGAATTCAACTTTATAGCCACTAATCTTTCATATAAGAAGAAATTTCTATATTTCAGTTAAATTATCTTAATAATAATGGATTAGGTTTATATAGCGCCTTTCTATTACCACATACCCAAAGTGCGTACATTGGATCCATTATTCATTCACTCACACATTCACAGTCTGGGGCAGACTGACGGAAGAATGGGAAGGCACCATAGGATGTAGCATCCCAAGTCCTTTTCACACATGAGATGTATTTTTTCAATATTTACATTCCACTGGTGCGTTTCACCATAATGTTTTTAGCCATAAATGGGTTTCGTACTTCTTGAAATGTGGCCTTCTCTCTGCACTTATTTTAATTCATAATAAATGAGTACAGGGTGGGGAAGCAAAATTTACAATGAACATTTAGTTGTTTTTTCTCAGCAGGCACTACGTCAATTGTTTTGAAACCAAACATATGTTGATGTCATAATCATACCTAACACTATTATCCATACCTTTTCAGAAACTTTTGCCCATATGAGTAATCAGGAAAGCAAACGTTCAAGAGTGTGTGATTTGCTGAATGCACTTGTCACATCAAAGGAGATTTCAAAAATAGTTGGAGTGTCCATAAAGACTGTTTATAATGGAAAGAAGAGAATGACTATGAGCAAAACTATTACGAGAAAGTCTGGAAGATACTATTAAAGAAGAATGGGAGAAGTTGTCACCCCAATATTTGAGGAACACTTGCACAAGTTTCAGGAAGCGTGTGAAGGCAGTTATTGAGAAAGAAGGAGGACACATAGAATAAAAACATTTTCTATTATGTAAATTTTCTTGTGGCAAATAAATTCTCATGACTTTCAATAAACTAATTGGTCATACACTGTCTTTCAATCCCTGCCTCAAAATATTGTAAATTTTGCTTCCCCACCCTGTATATCATTAGCCTCATAGCATAATTGCCTAAGTCATATTTTTAGAGGTCATAGCCAAGGATGAAAAATTAATCAGCAGTGTTAGGAGAGTAAAGTTACACAGATAACACAATTTGGCCAAAAAATATGACTTGGGCAATTATGATATGAGGCTAATGAATTATACCTGATGGAAGTGTTTACTAACAACTACTGTAAGACATATTGGAGAAATGGCACCCACCCAAAATGGCTGCTCTCCGGTTTTCTACTCTATGACAATACTCACAGATTTATATATCACACAGTACCTTAGTCCCCAAATAGATGATCTGTCCTGCATAGCTTGAGACGGACTGGTAGCAGGCTTTTTCTCCAACCAACGCCTAGAATGCAAAAACAGTGTTAGACACATAAAGAGCATTCAGCTGTGTGTGTGTGTGTGTGTGTGTGTGTGTGTGTGTGTGTGTGTGTGTGTGTGTGTGTGTGTGCGTGAAGATGGGATCAGTTTATGGGCATTACAGACAGAAATACAAGTAACCAATCCTTCCCAAGTTCCCAACATAAAATATGCCCTGAAACCAGCAAATTTGTGAAGAATATTTAAAACTAATATATAAAAATAACAAAAAATGAATGTATAGTAAGACTAGGTGGGTAGTAAACAAATCAAAAACAACATATATGTGTGTGTTTATTTATCGATTTCACACTGAATGTCAAATCATCATTTCTTTCAGGTTTAAAGGCTGATTCTTGTCCCAAAAACCAATTATTTATGGGTAAAGCAACTAAAAACATAAATCCAAGAAATTTAAAGAACACATTTTTTAAAAAATAAATATAAGGATGAGGAAAAGCAGTTTCATCCAGGATGGTAATGGAGGTGTCAATATTGATTGATATTTGTTTTTATCATGGTAATATTTTTGGTTGCATCACCCAAGCCTAGTCTGAGTGATCATCGATTAAAAACTGTAGCAAGAAAGTAGAAGCCTGACAATGAAAAATCTGGTCATACTAAAAAATTATATTCTAGCCATTTATTTTGACCAGTAACCTCAGTTAATTAATAAGTCCATTCCTTTATCATTTTGATTTGAAAACGCAGACTTTTATAACACATACATTTTACTTTGATCTCCAGACATCTGACCTTTGACCTAACCCCTCACCAGTGCCTGGGACACGTTCCCTCCTGTGGCCAGCGATTTGAAATGTCGGCTGTTGTAGACCAGCTGCACTTGTTCCAAATCCATGATCTCCAAAACCTCCTGACTAGGCCTGTCCAAGACCTGCAGCTTCTCATGGCTATCAACCAGGACCAGCGTACGACTGTTTATCCACTATAATGAGACAGACACACACAAACAAAGACAAAAATGTGTTTGCTCTTGGAGAATTCTGTAACATGGCTTGAGAGTCTGGTTCAACCAGCTTTATATGTAAAGTGTCATGAGATACCTTTTATTGTGATTTGTCACTATATACATACATTTTTATTGATTGATTGATTGAAAAATACAACAAAACAGTGTGTATTTACTCAGAATAAAGTGGAGTTAAATCACAGTTGTAATGGGAGCCACAAAATCACAATGATTTGTAATTTTTTTCTTATTATACTTATTATTTTCTTATTATATTCGTATAAATCAATTTGTGCTTTTGCTAATAATTGCAACAGGTACTCATATGATGTAGAGAGTGCATCAATTCATCAATTCATCAATTCAACAAATCATCTTAGAGAAAAATAGCAAATGTTTCACATTGAAAATGCAATCATATATATATATATATATATATATATATATATATATACAAGGTGGGGAAGCAAAATTTACAATGAACATTTAGTTGTTTTTTCTCTGCAGGCACTACGTCAATTGTTTTGAAACCAAACATATATTGATGTCATAATCATACCTAACACTATTATCCATACCTTGTCAGAAACTTTTGCCCATATGAGTAATCAGGAAAGCAAACGTTAAAGAGTGTGTGATTTGCTGAATGCAATCGTCACACCAAAGGAGATTTCAAAAATAGTTGGAGTGTCCATAAATACTGTTTATAATGGAAAGAAGAGAATGACTATGAGCAAAACTATTACGAGAAAGTCTGGAAGATACTATTAAAGAAGAATGGGAGAAGTTGTCACCCGAATATTTGAGGAACACTTGCACAAGTTTCAGGAAGCGTGTGAAGGCAGTTATTGAGAAAGAAGGAGGACACATAGAATAAAAACATTTTCTATTATGTAAATTTTCTTGTGGCAAATAAATTCTCATGACTTTCAATAAACTAATTGGTCATACAATGTCTTTCAATCCCTGCCTCGAAATATTGTAAATTTTGCTTCCCCACCCTGTATGTGTCCTCCTTCTTTATGTAAATATATTTATATATACAGGGTGGGGAAGCAAAATTTACAGTTCAATTTACATATTCGGGTGACAACTTCTCCCATTCTTCTTTAATAGTATCTTCCAGACTTTCTCGTAATAGTTTTGCTCATAGTCATTCTCTTCTTTACATTATAAACAGTCTTTATGGACACTCCAATTATTTTTGAAATCTCCTTTGGTGTGACGAGTGCATTCAGCAAATCACACACTCTTTGACGTTTGCTTTCCTGATTACTCATATGGGCAAAAGTTTCTGAAAAGGTATGGATAATAGTGTTAGGTATGATTATGACATCAATATATGTTTGGTTTCAAAACAATTGATGTAGTGCCTGCTGAGAAAAAACAACTAAATGTTCATTGTAAATTTTGCTTCCCCACCCTGTACATACATATATACATATACATATATATATATATATATATATATATATATATATATATATATATATATATATATATATACATACATACATACATATATATATATATACACACACATACATACATATATATATACATATATATATATATATATACATATATATATATATATATATATATACACACACACATACATATATACATACACACACACACACACACATATATATATATATATATATATATATATATATACATACACATACACATATATATATATATATATATATATACACACACATACATACACACACACATATATATATATATATATATATATATATATATATATATATATATACATACATACATATACATATATATATATATAAAATTCTTTTTTTTTTTTTTTTTTTAAGCTTCTCTCAAGCATCAGAAGGACATTTACAAAATTAAAATCAGGAAGTCTGGGATGTATGTTTATGTTTATATTAAGATTCTGCCCTTCTGAAACACTGGACAGTCTGGACATTATTGCAAATATCATGTATGTATATACAGAAAAAGTTATTTAATTAGCAGGTACTCTTATATATTCTGTTTCACTCTTAAATGTTTCTGCCTGTCTTTCTGCACTTTTTGCATTTGTGCTGCTGCAAACACAGCAATTTCCTCATGTCTTATCTTATTTTATTACTTGGTGACATGTTAGTAGGCAGGCTCAGCTCAGTTTTGACAACACAGATTTTGGCTTGTAAAATTTTAACCTCATTGAGCTGTATAAAAAAGTTCTTTCAGCAAGGTTACTTGGATTGCTAACATACTAGTTACAACCATCACCAAAACACTACAGATACTGAATGATTTTTTCAGCTTCTAGTGCCTAGGCCATTAAGAAAGTTACAAAAAAAGAAAAGGCATGAAATAATAAGAGTCATTCAGATTCTCACACTCAGGCTGATGATGTCACAACTGATTTGGAGTTGTCTCTGTTTGATGACATGGATGGTTCCACTCTCCTCTTTCTTCACCTGCAATGATCGACAACATGGAGAATACATGGTACCTACAATATGTCAAGCCTGCTCCTTGTTGCTCTCAGAATATATAGTTAAGATGCGCACATCTAAAAAATACTATCTATCTATCTATCTATCTATCTATCTATATAAATCTGTACACACACACACACACACACACACACATATATATATATATATATATATATATATATATATATATATATATATATATATATATACATACATACATACACACACACACACACAAACATATATATGTATATATACCGTATTGTAAATAAAACCTCTGTTACAATTTGATATATGAGTATTTGCAGCAAAAAATAACAGACTCTTGTCTGAAACCTGGAAACAGGCTAATGAGAGGCTAACACTCTTTAACAGCCTACACTAGTGAATATGGATGGTAAATGAATGGCTAGACAACAAAAAATTTGGACATAGCTGCATACTTACCAGGAGAAAGTGAACTGTGTCTCCTTTACAAAATGCCAGAATAGGGTTAACTATCTTCTGAACAGGAACAAACTGCCAAGCTAGCTGAGGAACACTGGATGGATCCGACTGGTGAAACAGAACACATTTATCTTTTGGCAACAACATTAATATTTGGAAACTAAACTCTTCAGCTGACTGAAATGCTCAGGTCTACATTATTACAGTAACCCCCTAACTATATTACTTATGGTTTCAAACATTCACCCTGACAACATTACTACTGTAAAGATGATTTTGGTGCTGGAGATAGTGAACAAAATTCCATAAATTCAATTAAAAATATGTTCTTTTTTTGTATCACTGATGACTATCTCCTTGCTGAGCTATGGTAAAAAAAAAACAACTTTAGAAAATTACACTTTTTTGCTGCAGTCTACACTATGATCTGGAATACACTACAGACAAAAACTAAGAGACAGGTATACAGACCTTGCTGTAGGGAAAAGTCATCCAAACTTTTAGGGATGGCTTCAGTCCTATGACCAGAATCTAGTGACAGAAAAAAAAGTTCATGAGACGATGCAAAGTGGAGTTTTTCTTTTCACCGTCACCAAGTGTTTGCTCCTGAAGGATTCTGTTGGTGTCTGTGAACTGGCTTAAGAGTCTGGTTTAGACCAGCTCGAAATGTAAAGTGTCATGAGATAACTTTGTTACGATGTGGCGGTATATAAATAAAATTTGATTAGATTTTTCTGGTCAATATCTATATTGAGTTTTTCATACAACACAAAAAAATAAAAAATAAAAAGAATAAATACAAATATAAAGCAAGAGGCTGGAGAGACATGAATGGAAGGTTCTGCCATGTGGGACAAAAATAAAATACAGTTCCTGTTCATTCACATATTCAACATGTCATTATGAACAGCCAAATATACATAGACACAAACCAGCATAAACAAGCACATAAACAAACAAACAGTGCTGTCTTAGACAAAAACAACCTTAACAACAAAAACAACAGAATATGGGGCCATATAACACATACACAAAAGAATCATATATGATGCATAGAAATGAGAGTGGGGGGAATCCCCCTAAAGACAGCATCCAATTTTTATATTCCACCACAGCAGCATCATTAGCATCAAGTGCATCGTAACTCAGGTATCCTGCTGTGTTGATCCATACTATATTTTCTCACTTATGGTCCACCAGGCCCTTCAACACAATGGTAGTTAGTCTTGTACCAATATAAGTTAGGAATGGGGACCAGATTCTATAGAAAACTTCAGTCATACATCTAGACCTGTATGTTAAGTATTCCATGGATAGCATGTTAAAAATAACCTTATGCCATCCAGCAGTTGTGGGGGATTTACAATCTATCCTCTTCAGCAATGTGATCTAATTTGACTTGATTTTGATGCAAAGGGTGAATTATGTGGATTTAACTGGAGCTGCGTGGTTTTATAACCTTAGTGAGAGAAGCCATAGCCAGCAGAGAGTAGTGTGTGATGGGATGGTCTCTGAAGTCTGAGGGAGCACGCAGCGGTTCGATGCAGCAGACCTCCCCTTTAGAACCACTGAAGAGGCATCGAGAGTCACAGGATCGCATCCCCATCACCCTCCTGGAAATGCACAAAGGCCCAAAATGACTGCTCTGCACATTTATGTAAACATCTCTACAAATATGCAATCTAGATGTACACCTACACACACACACACATACATTAATATGTCTATAAAACTATGGTTTAACAGACTATAAGAGTCAATTCTGACTCTTTATGTAAGAAATCACTACAAAACAAAAATAAACAAGGGCCTCTGTTAGCCAACTTGTCCGCTTCAACCTTCTAAACAGTCCACTAGACCTTTTATGAAAAATATCCTTTAACATTTCAGTAAGGATATTGGATCCATTTACCGAAACGCGAGCTCGAAAACTGATCCTCCACTGTCATTGCAAACTGCCAAAGTTGGGTCATCTGTGAACTGAAGACAGACAGAGCAATATCACAACATACTATCGTATTATTCACCTCTGCAAAATCTCATAGTGTTTCTGAAAGCACAAAAGCCAATCTTTCCTCTAATATGTAAAATACACTTGTT